>NC_071257.1:5783265-6010765 GCF_023375685.1 Ictalurus furcatus | reverse complement strand
AGTGCCCTAACGCACCCACTTCGACTCAGGAAGAGCTGTTAATTAGCTGATTAAGTTGAAGCAGGTGTGCTGGGAGCAGAGAAAATCTGAATTGTGAAAGCACTAGTCCATACCACACAAGGGTTAGCAACCTGTGCTTTACTATATTAGACTACTACATTAAGAAGGTAAGAAAGGTTTAGACTTAAATTTACTTCTCAATAGTCATTTCAACAAAGATTACATGTGACAATATACTGTGGTATTGTTTAAGACTGATAATGTTATGTGACACAAAACATAAAGACAATTGTATATTTGACATTGCTAAAGTTAGTGCAAACAAGCTAGTGGGGGGGAGGCTGATTTATGGAAATGAATTAGGTTGTTACAGAAGATTTTGACTTTTCCTCTTAATTGTACATATAACCTGGAAGATATGTAGGGCATTATTTAAACCAACAAACAAACGCAAACCGAAGTTGTGGCCTTAGCGAAAGTGTATTTAGTTGCTAAGAAAACCTGTTTGGAATGCTTGTTTGTCAGTTGTCATATGTATATATACTCCTGTAAAGAAACATGGATACCTCAGAGCACATAATTCTCCATAAAAAGCTGCTTTAATTGCACTTTTACAGTTACAGGCCTGAGTTGTTATTGCTTTTGTTCTACTGACTTGAACTTCAAACATGCAAAATTTTTGGACTGAAATTGCAGTACAGTAACAATAGCAACAAACTAGCTAGCAGACAGTAGCGAGCAGCTTTAGCAACAAGCTAGCCTGCTTACATTAGTAATTAACTCCAATGTTGATGATTACCTCCTCAAAATGGTATTTAATATGGTCACTTATAGATTTAACCGAGTACCATGTCTGCATATTAACCGATCTAAAGCCAATACAGCTATATAGTAATTTAAAAGTAGAGAAGGGTGACGTAAACAGGGAAGAGACTCGTGGTTCAGAAGACTACCCCAAGTTGAAGAGTTGAAATTGAGGTGTTTTCTGTGGTGGTGGTTTTTTTTTACCAGTTGCAGGTGGGGAATTACAAGTTGCGACTTCTCTTCTCCTTGAACATCACATACTCTACTGGCCACTGTAGATTCTGGGGGTAGAGCTTCATGAACATGGGCAGGAGTCATGTTTGTAGGACTCTAATGGAATTATCATTGTAACCAGCAGATGAACTATTTTTTAGATTTTGGAAGTAATACAAACAGGATCAAAGTCACAGCATGGTCAAATGTCTGATACTCTTTCTCCAATAACTTCCTTCCTGTTTGTCATACAGAGATGTTACTTACACACTCATGTTCAGGAATTCAAGGCCCATATCTTGTTTGTAGGATTTATATAGAAGGATCATTGAAACCAGCAGATGACCCTATTTAGATCAACTCCAAAATCTAAGTTCAAGTTCGAATGTCTGAAACTGTTTTTCTTCGATAGCTTCCTTCCTATTTGAAGTAGGTTTTGAGGGTATTTCTGGAATATAAATTGGTAACAAGAGAGACCAGACTTGTGGGGGTTGAGGCATCCCCATCAGTGCCATTGGCTTTGAGTTCTACTTTATCCTCTGTAAAAAAACAAAACAAAAAAAACTTTCACCCCCTGGTTGTTTTTTTTTTTGTATGTGATTTTAGTTACATTAGTTACAGTTTATATTTGTTAGGATATTGTAGCATTCTAAATGTTATTACCAGTCTGTGTTAAAATGTAGTATTAGAAATAGAGAAGTTTCTTGGTAATTGGTGTCAGTCATAATCACTTTACTGACCAAATGGGCAGGTTGAGTAGTGGCCAGACAGGCAAAGATCAAAACCCAGCAAAAAAGAAATATGCAGGCAAGACAAACGGGGAAAGAAATAAACATAAAAACAATACAGGAAACAATGCTCAAAAATGCACAAAGTGAACTTTGCAATAGCTTACAAAGTGTGTGGAGTAGAGCAGTATATATTTTTTTAAGATTCCAATGAGATGTTCGCTGAGGACTGTACCTGTATTTGGCGGCAACCTCTTATTTGGCGGCAACCTCTTCATTCACAGCAAACCGTAAATGTCGCAGGAAGGCAGCCTGGCATTGCAGGGGTACAGTCTCTGCCAAAGGACTAGGGCCCACTAGTCTGAAAAGAGAGGCATGGAAAGAGGGTGAGAATCTGTACTGTCTGAGCAGTTCTAGTAGACGCTAGGTTACCTGACTGATTCTGCCAAGTAATTTAAATTGGACCATTAAATCCCAGGCATAACTTTTTACATAACCTGATCCTATCCCTGTGCTGGAACTCTGGGGCCTCTCTCCCATGACAGTCAGCTTGGTCTTTTGATGTTAGTCTCTATTGGAGGTTGCTGTGAACTCCCTTCCATACCTGTTCCACTCTTTGGAACCACTTGTTCACCAACTGCACCATTCTCTTTGCCTTGGGTTCCATGAGAACAGTTGTGGTTGGTAACCTAGAACACACTGGAAATTTATTAAACCAGGAGATAAGTGGTGGTACAGCAAGTTCTGAGTATACTCTGCCCATGAGGTGAATCGAGCCAATCAGCATGGTGAACATGACAGTGGCTCAGGAATCTCCTCAACTTTTAATAGTTATTTTTTTTTCTATGTGCCTGTTAGATTGTGGATGATGTCTTGAAATCAGACCCCCGCCCCCGCCTACATGAAACTGTGCCGCACTCTGATATTGAATTGTCGTCTGCGTTGCGTGACCATGTCCTCCAGAATTCTACGATGTTGAAAGTCCTAACTGAACATCACTGTAAGTCTGTATAAGTAGAGACAGCCCACTACTTACGTTAGAATGGGGCAGCATGTAATAATCAACAAGGCCTGCCCCTGAATACCTTCTTGTTTGCATGCGCAAGCATGTTGAGCCCTTTAAGAAAGCCACAGGGGGACTGTATGATGTTGTATTTGATGTAATTACTGTCAAATGGCCATCGTTTTCCTTTTTTCTTCCTGCCTCATAAAAAGCTGGTGATTGGCTGTGATTTGTTCTGTTGCACAGTATAGCATTCAATTCTCAGTCCCTTTTCAAATGCTTCTTTCCCTTGGTACTCTTAGCTGCTGTCGAGCGTCCTGTGGGCCTGTGAATGCCGCTAATATGGTTGAGTGGATATCTTGCCATAACATGCCAGAGCGTGCAACATGATGGCTGTATAACATAAGTCCTGGGCCTGAAAATGTTCTGCCTGTTAGATCCTCACACATTTATCCATTAGTATGTAGAAGAGACCATGCCCAAGGAAAAAAGCAATCATAGCAGTGGAATAAAAACACTGGCTGTTTCCAGAGTGCAAATTATACGTTGAATTTCGGAGGGTGTTAACTAGTTTGTGCAATGCAGATGAATGCGTCAGTGAACCACTGTGCTGTATCCTTAAAACAGCACACGAACACACTTTAAATGCTATAATTCATACAATACTGTTCAGCTTTGTGATGAATAGTGCCATGAATGCCTTAACAAGCAGCATGTACTTTCTGAACTACTCTTTAAATAACTTGTCTTTTCTTGCCAGTAAAAAACCGCCTTATGTCTGTTCCCTTACTCATGACACGACCTACAGGGTGATCAAAACACCCCCCCTGTAATTCGTACCCTGGCTGTTTCTCAATTCTAAGAACGCAAAGAACAAGCTTGTGTTCTCATGAAGACTGGTCTTGTGAGGCTTTCTTGCAAGAACAAACTCTGAAGGACAGGAGGACATGGTGTAGAATGCATCCTTGTGAGAATTGAGATGTGTTTCTAGCACATTTCTAGTAGTGCTACAGGACCATTATCTCTTCAGTGCTCCCTAATTAATGTCAACTGGTTAATAGATTTACTGTTAAATGGCTGATGACGCCAAAGTTAATTACGCATGCTTTAATGTAGTAAGCTCACTGTTTGCAACTGGGACCTCACGTTAAATAATAACTAAGCTAACAAGTTTACCTCAGGAGAGAAGCTAGCGTAGTTTAATTAAAATAATTCTGAGGGATTTATTCCACTTTTATTCAACCTCATGTATATCTCCATCTAAATCATATCAACAATCATTGAAAATCATCAGCAGGTAATTAAAGGGTGGTTTTTGTCATAAAGTATAGTTCCCTGTTCCACTGGGAATTTTCATGATTGGGTTGAAGTTTTGCTGCACAGAAATGTAACCATGGTCCAATCACAGCCCTGAGCCATGCCGTGGGGTGTGGTTGTAATCTGCGAAGGGAGAAAGGCATCATATAAAACACTTCTCTCAACCTTTCACCCACTGCGACCCACTTTCTTCGAATTGCAGTCATCCAGGGCCCATCTGTCACCATGGCCCCCAAATCCAATGGTTTACCCACACAGTTGTTGCTTACTTTTGAAGATGATGAGCAAATGGATGGCTTCATTGACTCGTTGGCCAAAACCTCATCACACTTGACACGCTTTGGTTTTTTTGTCCACCACCATACTTTAATATAGTCCGGGTTGTACTTGCGAACGCATTTTGCTGCCTTCAAAGTACGAGTTTCTAAATCGACTACATGCTTTCTTTTTCTTTCTTTTTTTTTTTAAAGATTTTTTTTTTTAATTTGAATTGAATCTTTTCAGAATTTCTATTTACATATTACAAAAAATAAATATTACACATTTTATTTTTTTCAAGTATGACTAAAAATACTTGCAGTTCAAAGCAGGACAATGAGTTATTTATGCAATTCACTGAGCCAGTCTAACTTAGTATTCCAGCAATGCTACCAATGCCCTGTATTTTTTATTTTTATTTTATTTTATTATTAATAGTGGTTACATGACAGCTTAATGCTTAGAAATACAACAGGCAGAATATTGGCTTAATTAAATAACTCTAATGTGTATGGGGATGACTTGGAATATTATTGCTGACTTAATTATTTTGCAGTGTACATGTTGAGGGCTGGACACTGTCTCCTACACCAGTAGAGGTCTCTCTTGCACTGCAAGTCTCTGAAGTTGTGCAACTTTGTTTACAGTGATGGAACCATGGTAATTTTGTAGTGTTTACCTCAACTTCAAACAGACTTTTTTTGGGGGGAGTATGAGTTTATAAAATGGTTTTTTTTTTTTTTTTTTTTTTTTTTTTAAATCAAACTTGGGTATAGGGTTTTATTTTTTTTATTTTTTAATAATCAGAAACTAATGAAAGGATCTCTTTGTAACACGTGTGTGTGTCACTATTGGAGAATATTAAGCTATGCAAAGGAAGACGTGGGGCTTTCATGAAGCGTATTAGTATATTTTGATGATGGTCAACTAATGAATACATGTCTGCAAGCCACTAGATAAATATATTTACACACACACACACACACACACACAATCCACTAGATGAACAGAATATAAATAATTGGGTTTGCTAGATTATTTATCTATTAGGTAAATATCAGGCATCAAAAGAATGCACAGGCCCTGAATGAAAACAAGCCCAGCTGAAAGTAGCAGCTTGAACAAGAAAACAGCAATATTACCAAAGTAATCAGTTTCCTGCTCGATTTCGGCTTTCATTTTAACTTGCGTGCTGGAACAATGCAGCATACCGTGATGTGAAGGAGAAAAATATCAAAGGAGAGGCCTTCATCATTTTCCCACAGAGTTCATGGCGCTTTGATTATTGATGTCTTTGATTGTAGCGCAAAGCAACAAAGAGTCTTAAAGAGCTCGCAGATGCGTCCCTGCCTGTGTTAACATGTGCAGGCATCTACCTATAATCCAATAAACTGGCGAGAAGGTGGGCTTCAGTTATGAAAGTGGGCCCAGATGTGCCAAGATGCCTTTACACAATGGTACTTGTTTGCATGGTACAAGGATCTTACAGAGCAGGACCATCTTCAGTCCTCACTACTATAGTGGTTGGAGAGGTTGGGGGGGTGGCCTAATGTGCGACTGAACAGTGAACAAAGCAACTTGTCAAAGCTCTCACCATCTGCCCTTAGCACTTCTGCACAGCTGTGAAACAACCTGTATTTGTGGAATAGCCACTTTGTCATTGTTTGCAAGTAGTGCGAGGTGAGGACTAGCATTTCAAAATCGACCAGTTCGGGCTTTTGTTGCAGAGAAGCACTGAAGGGAGAGGTAAAAGGACTTCATGTTGGGAGGGGAAAAAAACTGTAAGTCACTATGGGTTATAGGGCATCTGCTAAATACTTTTAAATATAAATGCTCATGAATAATTACCAAAAAACAAACAAACAAACAAAAAAAAAACCCTCCAGAAGTTAAGGTAGGCTTTAGTTCTGTCCACTGCTTCAGAGTGCAAATCCCTGCCAGTGCTGGATTCTTGAGCGAGACGTCAATGCTGATTAAAATTGTTCCACAGCGCTTGTGAATTCTCATATCATAAGTTGTTGATTCATTTCCTAAAACATTGTCATCATGTCTTCGATGGTATTTCAAGCTGAGACAGAAATAATTGGTTTATATAAACATGTGCTTTCTAATACGTTAGCGTTCATTTCTACAGTAACAGCTCTTTCACAGGGACAGGGGTAGACGGGCTACGTTGTCTAAAGCTAATAATAAAGATATTAAAAACAGTGCTATTTATCATTAATATGTGAAGGAAGGAGTCTCTGGTGTCTAACTGTCAGTACGTTTTCCACCACAGGACAGTCTTCAGGATAGACTTTATGCTGTACGGTATTATTATTCTTTCTCACTCACATTAATTTCGGAGGCTGGTGAGGGGAGGAGTAGCTGCTGTAATGTTAACAGGTCTTGTTTTGCAGACATTCCATGAGATTAAAATGTAACTATAAATGATTTAAAAAGTGCAAGGTGTTGTACATTTTTTAATAAATGTCCAACATTTTTAATTGTTGGACAATCTCTGTGCTATAGAAGGAATAAAATACTTTGGACTGTGGTGTTCCACTTCATGGTGATAACTGTGTAACTCTCACTTCACGTGGAATATTTTCCAATAACGTTTACTATTCGTTACTAAATGGTATAAAAATATATCAGTAAAGTTCCTATGTAAAATTAATTAATTAAGCGAACCGCAATCCCCAAGTGACCTTTGATTCTTTATGCATCTGTTTTATGAACAAATTCCTGGCGGTTGAAATGATTTTAGTTTGACAGTTGCGATAGATGTTATTTTTGCATGTTCTGTACCTTGATTTGTGTGAAAATGACCTGATTTGATGATCAGGTGGCATGTTGGCATTCAGCGTGGGGTTCGGTTGAAGCCAGACGTGCACATGCTTTACAATTAATTCTGACCTACAGCTCTGAGCCCTCCAGCATGAATCAGCCAGAAAAATGGCATGGATGATCTTGAGTAACCCTCAAGACGCATCTCTAACATTTTTTTATGGTAGCCTCAAATCAGCTGCTATTTTCTAAGGGATGGATGAAGGATTACCAAAGCAGAAAAGTAGACATGGAGGGCGGAAGGGTTATACCCAGCCTGGGCAGCAGATGATCATCTCCCCCTTTATTTATTTATTTATTTTTTTTTTTTTTTTTGCTCGGACCCTGTGTGAAGTCCCTGTGCAGCTGTCCAGAATTCTTTCACTGAATATGCATGCCAATTAATTATTGATCTGCTGGGCCACTGACTGTCCAAACCTCTGACTTAATGAGGGAGAAGGGAGGAGGACACCCTTCACCACAAGTCACACTTTGGTTCCTCGCACGTCAAGGTGAATCAATTCACCTTAAACCATTACAGCTCTTTTTAAAGAAATGTATCTTTCAGAGTAGTGTTTTTTTGGCAGAAGCCGTCTCTGTTTTCCGAAATGCCAAACGTGGTGTTGCCGCAAATATCTTAATACTGAACCGTGTCTGAACCTGGATATGGTGTAAAGTAATGAGGTAAAGTTATGTGTTGGTGTGTGACAAGAGAAATGAATCCCCTCATCAGCATGCACAGATCACATCACCAACAAAGATCATAAATACATAAAGCACAAAATTCCAGGAAGAATAATTGAAAAACAAAAAAAAACTAGGCACAGGCTTTTGAACAATCCTAATGAGCAAAACTGAATTTCATTAAAAAGAAAGTTTTATTATAAACATGGGTCACATGCTAGTTTTTGTTGTTGGTTTTTTTTTTTTTTTTTTTTTTTTTTTTTTTTTTTACATGCTGAAGTTTTGAGTGTGTAGTGTTTTTTAAATAAATAAAAAAAAAAAACCCAAAACAACCACCTTTGATCAGATCACCAGCCAATCCAGGTTTGGGGTTGCTTATGAAGGCACACTGGTCGAGAGCAGCTGCATGAATTATGAGACAGGTTCCTACTCTAAAGATCAAAACACAGTCTGGTACGCGCTGGTTCTTTCCTCAGCTTCCTCAGCGCAAACTGAAAACACATGATTTATCTTGTGTACACCTCTTTCAACATTTAATCGACCCATTTATTCCTTTATCTAGTAGTAATGTGTGTCTTGTCACCTGCATCTGTCAATAAATGGATGGCTGGACGAATGGATAAATAGATGGGTGGATGGCGGGACGGATGGATAAATGGATGTACGGATGGATAACTAGATGGATGGATGGATAGATATACAGATGGCTGGACAGATGGACAAATGGATATCTGGATGGATGGATGAATAAAATTATATATTATCTAACTAAATAAATATATTTATATATAAAGTTATATTTATATATTGTTTATATATAAAATATGGACAGATGGACAAATATATGTACAGATGGCTGGACAGGGGGATAAATAGATATACATATGGATGGATATAGATATACTGATGGATGGATAAATAAATAGATATACAGATGGATAAATGGATGGACAGATGGATAAATGAATATACAGATGGCTGCACAGATGGATGGCTGGATGGATAAATAGATATGCAGATGGATCGATGGATAAATAGGTATACAGATGGATAAATAGATCTACGGATGGATGGACAGACAGACAGAATGATAGATTAGCTTGCCATTATCCCTTTGTCTATAATTGTGTCTTGTCACCAGCATGTCCGTATTTTAAGATGGATGGATGTCTGGACAGAGACAGCTATATATAAAAATGGATGAATGGATGGACAAATAGCTGCACTGATGGATAGGTGGATGGGAAGATGCAGATGGACAGAAATTAGGCTTTCATTATTCCTTCATTTATCTTTAATGTGTGCTTTCATTTGTATGTTTGTATTATGATTGATAGATGGTTGGATGGATGCATGAATTCATGGGTGGAAATATGTAGATGGACAGATTTAGATTGCGATCATTCCTTTTTGAATGTGTATTTTGAATATGTCTTGTTATTTGCATGTTTGTACATAAGATTAGTTGGATTATAATGGATGGACAGACAGATATCTATAAGGCTAGACGGAGGGATGGATGGACATAGTTATCCATCTAGATGGATATATAAACGGTCAATGAGCTATGGATGGTTGAATGAACAGACCCGCAGAGATGGATGGACAGATATCTATAAAGATGGACGGAAAAACGGATACAGATAGCTGGGCAGACCCAGAGATATCTATAAAGACAGACTGATGGACGGATAGCCACACAGATTGGATGGACAGAAAGTCGGGTGTAGAGATGCATACTGTATAGACAGACAGTGAACGATGGATGGATGGGTGGACAAATGGACGGACAGACAGACAAGTGGATGGATGGACAGAAAAGCAGATATACAGATGGCTGGATGGACAGAAGATATCTTTACAGATGGATGGATGGACAAAGCAGATGTATAGATGGATGGAAGAACAGATATCTATACAAATTGATAGAGGGGCTGATGGAAATACATTTTCAAAAAAGTCTCTAAAGGTTCACAAACTTTCAAGCACCACTGTATAGACGGATGGGTGAGTAGATATCTGAATGGACAGATATCTATACAGAGATAGATGGACAAGCAGACAGACAGAAATGGTCCCGAAATAACCTCATTATCTTTCACTCCTCTTTTTACTTCCAGAGTAAATTATTAATAAACGATTACTAAATTAATAAACGAGAGTCGAGTATTTACCGCTGTACCTAGTAGAGCACGGATATGGCCTTTTACAGATCGTATAAGGTAAAATATTATAAAAGTGCCATTTTTAAGTCCTTGTTGGGAAATAATGTGCAGCGTTCAGTAAACACTCATTGTCAGTAATATCCAGAGCACTTTCTTGTGGAAGTCAATTAAACGGTAGTGTTTGTTCACTCTGAGTACAAAGAGCAGCCCTTGTTGGCAGAAGCTATTTACAGTACGTCCACCCACCAGCAGTCGGGGGGTTAGTGGATTGTTTGTAGCCTTCACCTCAAGGGAAGGTGTGCAGGTTTATTTCTCTAAACGTAATTCATACTTAACTAAATGAAATGTACGGTAGTTCACACTTTAATATCCATGTTCATATAAACAAATATGCATTACTATGTTTTTCTGTCTGTGTGTGTATATGTATGTGTGTGAGAGATAGAGATATATATGTGATTTATTAATTCCATAAATTAATTTGTGCTTAGATTGTAAGATTAATTCATTTATTTATTTCTGATTTTGTACTTTGACATTTCCAACCTGATATGAGAAAATGAGTACTTTGAACACAAGATGTTTCATCTTTGACCTATAATATCTTCTATATAAATGTAGTCTTATCCCTGATTTTGAATTTAAAAAAAATAGCTGTCATTGTTCCCGATGAACATTTCTGCGATTTATCTGTAAAAAGGATTTCCAGTCAATAATAAATAAATAAAACTTTTGAATGGAACCAGCTGTTAGGTTTTTTTTTGTTTGTTTTTGTTTTCTTGATTGATTTATTCATTCATTTATTTATTTATTTATTTATTTATTTATTTTTGTTAAAGCATTGTCGTATATTTTCTGATTTTCAGACCAGTCACCTCACATTCTACTTCATGGATGAGGAGCACAGACATTTCTAATGAAAAATACACTCCCATTAATCTTGGATTTCAGCAGCACTGTGTTTTGTTTTTTTTTGTTGTTTTTTTTTTTTTTTTTTTTTCCTTGAGGAAAATGCTGCATGAAAATGTGCTCTGTCAAGGATTGAAATGGATAGCTTTATGAGGCTGCTTTGTCTTGGCCTATGAAATCACATAACTTGAAAGTATTTACTTCAGACTAGGAGGAACATTTTCCAAAATGCAGAAGTAGATTTATGTGCTTTTTACCAATCATTTCTTTTTTTTTTTTTTTTTTCTTCGCTTTTTTACCAAGTCTCAGATTATATGCGTCTAAATATTATCTCCAAACACATGAAACAAATTTGTGTTCTGATGTTTTTTGTATACGCATTAATTATACAGCTTACACAGGGAAAAAAAATACTGCAAACTTTTTTTTTTTTTGCTTTAGCATTCTGTAATGTGCATTCTGTACGAGCATTCTGTAATGTGACCCGCGAGTGCTCCAAATGCACCAGTCTGCTATTGATTTTTGTTATGAACAGTGAACTAGACACTCTTCTGTTGCTTAAATAGATTATCATCCATTAACACTAGGCGCAACAGTCCCCGAAGCAGAGCTTTAAACTACTTTCTGTATTCCCCACCACCCACCCCCCCTCAAATACTATTCTTGCAATGAGCGTGACTCTCCTACAGCAACCCAATATGATGGAGTCAAAGCAGTCAGTGCTAGAAGCATACAATCTGACGCTTCATTTCTCAGCCTTTTTCAAAGAGAGAGCAATAAATGGTGTGGTGTGAAACTCACGAAACTCCATCCTGTATACAATATAATGAAACTCAATTCAGTGTGATTGTACCGGTGTTAAAATGCAGGTTTTTTGGTGTTTATAAGAAACCCTGTGTGTAGATTATTTCAACTTTTTCACATTTTGGCACTGTAGTCACACTTTTTGTGTTCTGTAGCTGTGGCTAATTTTATTTCTGCATGTACTGTATTAGTGGTGTAACGCATTGCCACGATCTGTATCGGTGTTCAGATTTAAACCCAAAAACTGCCCTTATGTCAATTCATTTTTATTCCATTCAAGAGCTGAGATACTAGAGTAGCGTAGTTGATGTGACCCTGATTCAGTAAGAAGTCCATCATAATCACAGCGTCATCCAAGTTTTTAAACACACCCAGACATCATCTGCACTTTAAAATCTTATAAAACAGCAATTCAGTTCAATCCCGTGTTTTGGAATTAGGCGATCACGATGGTGAAGAGTCCTTAACCTTTTGAGGTGCATTTGGAAAATTACCCTTAAACCTCCAAAGTTAGTTTTCGAAAGTGTGCGTTGATTTTGATTGAATCTGAAGGACATGACCCATATCACAAATACATTACAAAGTACATCACGAGAACTTATTACTTAATCGCCTTAAGCAGCCTACGGAGCCCTCCCCCTTCTCAAGGTTAGCGGTGAATAAAACCAAGGTAATTAAACCTAACTTAATTTCCGCTCGCCTCTTCCCCCTGGTTTGAGAGCAGGATAATCACTTTCGGTCCATCACATCTCAGATCTCATAATACAATCTCCTCTACCTGCTTATTATAAAGCGTTCCTGAGGGCTTCCAGTTTCTCAGCCTGGCACCAAAACAAAGACAGAGAAGGGGGAGGGGACCCCCCCAAACCTGGCAGAGTTGGACGGCGTGACTGGGATCAAGGCCCAGGATCAATGCATCTGACCTCAAAGTACCTGGCACATAAAAAAAAAAAGTTTGACCGACCCATTTTGATCTTCACTTCTTGATGATTTTAGGTAGACGAGCTGTCCCTCCAACATCTCCTGAGCTGTCAGGCGCCTCTGTCAAGGAACATCCCACTCGGTCTCTTATTTCCCAGAGGACTCGGAGTGCATCTGCAGCACTGGCCTGCTTGAGGTGAGCATGCAGTGGATCGATACTAAAACACATTTATCAGCCATTTAACTGCAGGGAAACACCCCAGGTTTCTCTGTGCTCCATTCTCCATGCATTCATTTTGGGGAGCTTAGATAAGGGCAAAGTGCCTATCGATTTACCTCTTATTTCTTGAAACGTCCATCTGAAATCAAAAAAGAAATTTGATTTATTTGTTTAAGTGAGCGTTTTGTGACTTAGCACTTTCCTAAATTTCTAGGCAATAAAACACACAACACACATTTCATTCAAGCCAGGATGGTGTGCATGTGTTCTTTTCCTACAATGCCCCATCCCCAAAATGTTTTATTCCTCTTATAGGTCAATTTGTCACTTATTAATTAACGACGTCATGCTATTTAACCATTTACATTTAACGTCGTGGAGCATCTGCAAAACAACTTTAGTTCCTGTTATCACTTGTGTTATCATTCCCTTACAAGACTCTTCTCTTTCTCTTGAAGTTTATAAGACCTAATAATAATCCCAAAATACGCTTGTCACGTGACTGAGAAAGTGGAAAATGCAAATTCTTCTGTCCTGAAGACTTTACAGTGGCACAAACAGTGATGACACCCAAGCTTCCTTCCATAAATGTTACATAAACTTCTTCGAACACAAAGCTCATGAACTATTCTAGGTTTTTCTTTGTTAAATAACACAAAAATAAAATCTGTTTATTTTTAGGTTGTGTAAAGTGTCCGCCCATACAAATCCCTGGGTATGCGCCGTAACCATAGGAACGATGACGTATTAGAACGTACATCATTCATGTCAGAGCTGCTCTTATAGAAAATGAATCAACACCACCTGATTCAAGAATTCAGGAGTGATTGTGGTACAAATGACTAATTTTGTTTATAAAAAAAAAAAAGTACTTATGAATGGCCACATATGTGTAAAAATAAACCGATAAAAGAACCATAATACAGCTCTAGATGCAATAAAAAGGAGTTTCATATATATTCTGTTGGAAGATAGAATAGAGATGATGTATTCCTTTTGACTCACCATAGGAATATATATTGGACACAAAAGGTCAGGTTATTGTCAATAGAGCTGTGACAGTGTAGTGAAGCCAGTGTTGAGCCAGAAACATGTAGAACGAATGAACGAACGCCAAAAAAATACCACTGGAGAGTTGACTAGTAAACAGGGGAGGTGAGGGTGATGCGCTGGATTTAATTAAATTTCATACCATTTAAGCCTTTAGGAACCTTAACCTTTAAATAAATAGCTCAAAATTTGTTTGCATGTAAATATTTTTGAGTTAAAACGACTATAAAGTGAGCTGTGGCCAGCATGTAAAGGGATCTGAGGCTGGTACAGAGCTGTCTTTTATTTTCTTTCTGGACTGGTAAAATATTTTAAATGGGTACTAATTAGTTGTCTAGACAACATCATGGTCAGTCAAGTTACTCATGTGGTGGAAGCTGTAGCTAATATTATCTGGTTCTGAAGTTGAGGGGGGTGGGGGGGGGAGACTGGAGATTGGCAACTAAAGCAACTCATCATTAGCAAATGAGCTGGCAAATGTTACCCAGGTAGCTAAAAGTGTAAGAAAAAACAGTTTGTAAAACAGCACTTATCAGTTACAGCATAGTCACTACTTAAAAAGAAAAAAATAAATAATTTTTTTTTTTTTTTTAAAACCCGGGCGGCAGAGGACAAAAAGCACGTCTGGTGTAAGCATTTTGCCAGGTCTGAGTTTTTATCCTATCTGCATCTAAAAACACCAGAAACCAGCCCAAAATATGTTGGCAAGCTATATGCGCTTCAATTTGTGATTCAGCTGGTTTAACTGAGATTCTGTTTCACTCTTCTACAGTGCCCTCCACTAATATTGGCACCCTTGGTAAATATGAGCAAAGAAGGCTATGAATAATTCTTTATTGTTTTAACCTTTTCATATTTTGTTCAGAAATTTCACACAAATACTCTGCTCTCGTGGATATCAAACAAGTTTATCCAAAAAAATCTATAGGTGTGCAACAGTTGTTTGCACACTTATGAATTCATATGAGAGAAATATATTTGAAGTATATTCCCACTGATATTTATTTTTTTTTTAAAAAATTAAAAAATTTAGTACACCTGGATGACTAGAAACAGTTAATTGTTCAACCATGACTTCCTGATTCACAGGGGTATGAATATGAGGTGTAACAGGCCAAATTTCCTTAGGCTGCATTCGTACTACCCTACTGCACAGGAGGTGAAAAGCAGTACGCCAGAGGGGTAGTATGTCTGAATTCACAGTAGGCGAGAAATACCCGGATGGTGTACTGCTTCCGGCGAGATTTTGCCGTATGCAACTGATTGTCACTATGCGAGTCAAAAATCCCATAATGTAACAGGACTGGTACGGATGAGCTCAGAAAAGAATAATGACTCCAAGATTTTTGACACATTTGTTAAGAAAGATGACCTAACTCGGCCTCGAGCAGAAGAGACAATAGGGAAGCCCAAAATAATGACTTCAGTCATTCAGACTTTAAGGGGTGGATGTGATGAAAATCTGTTTCAGCACTCCAGGACTTCCCAAGCAACCAGTCAGTGTGGGGGAATATAATTTATTATTATTATTATTATTATTATTATTATTATTATTTTAATCAGAAACCGAATAAGAAGCTATTTATCCATCAAGGGCACAGTAATTTGCATATAGTAGAAAACAGTATAACAAAACCATCCAATCAGTATAATTCAACACAGAGGTGACTGATAATATAAACCTGCACTGACTAACCATCCAAACTATTACCCTGTGTAAAACCTGTAAATGAAACGACTAATCATTACTCAACTGTGTTTAAACGTCATATTTACGTCAATATTTTAATTACATATAAATTAGGTTAGGGGAACGTAAGTAATCGGACATTGTTTGAAGAACCTCAATCTGATTTGAGTTTCTTCATTTGTATGTGACATAAGTTTAAACCTAGACCAAACCTCCTTTTAAACTACTTCTCAAAACCTCATACAAAAAAAAAGCCCAGTTGTGTGTTCATTCACGTAATTCACTCAGTTACTTGACAAATAGTTAACCATATAAGCCAGAGGTATTCAATTACAATTCGTAATGGTCCAGTTTCATAAAATCCCGTGCTGATATTCAGTAGAACAAACATGACCGCGAGCGTGATATTGCTGTTTATGCAAAAGTTTCATGAACAAGTTAATATTGAGTAGCTGACATTTTGGACATAATACGGACAAATAATTTGTTTACTTTTGCCTCGCTGCCGGAAATAGATCCCGAAGACGCCACAGATTGATCAAGCTTAGCGTGTTGCCATGCCAACGCAGCGACTTGCTAGCTTATTGCTTGTGCCACATTGGTTTGTACTTTCCTGTTAATGGTGCATCTGATGAAATTGGCTTTGCTTCATCCTTCTTTTTTTTCTTTCATCTGACAAGCTCAAAAGGCAACAGTTCTATTCACGAAAAATATGTAGTTTGCCATGTCTGTTGATGTTGCTCCCTCTATTGTAGTAGGCTTTAATGCAACAAACTATCACTAGAATTGGAATTTTATGTGGTGAACACAGACAAAAGGAGTGATACAAACAGTGAAAAGCCCCAGTTTGGTTATACTAAATATAAGCACTCGAAAACTCCAAGATCCATTTGAATTTGACACAATTTACAGCGGTTTTATTTTGGACGCATGGTGGTGCAGCAGGTAGCTCCGGGGTCTTGGGTTTTAACACTCACCATGCCAGTAGGTGGATTGGATAAGATAAATCCTAGGATAAACCTGGTAACTGAGAGTGGATGAGTGAGTGGTTTCAAATGGACTTAATTTGTTCTTTAAATTGAACTTGGTAGATTTAAGTATGTGTAACAAAATGTTAAATACACTCAAATCTATATGTTCACTGTATTCAGAACAATCAGTTGGGTGTTTTTTTTTTTTTTTTTTTTTTTTTTTTAACTCTAATGGTTTAATCAGTTTCCTTAACCGATTTGAGTAAACTGAACTTGTCAGGTTTTATAGCGAGTTTATAGCAGGTTATATAGAAAAATACTCATTTTCGGACGAGCCGAATAAAAATCACCAAATCTATGCACCAGAAATTCTGGCACCGAACATTTGAACATCTTCGGACTCGGCCAGCTGCTTTATGTTGCTTTGAAATGATGATAAAATCCTTTTCATTTGACATACAGTAATGTGATTTCACTAGATGCGGCATGGGGTTTTCGTCCTGCTGTGAACCATCCTGGCAAGTATTTGTTTTCTGACTTGTGAATTATGTCCTTGCAGATTGAGATCAAAACCATAAGCATTGCTTGAAAACTATTTGAATGTGTAGTGATTTGCGACTCGCAGTCCTCAGAATCATATTCGCAGGAATATTTCTGACGGAGTTCTCGAAATCCCAAAAGTTTACGCTCTAAAGCTTTAAGGAAACACGTCTTTTTGGGGTTTTTTTCACGTCTTTTTTAAAAAATTCTGAATGAACTAACTGAAGATACAGAAGCAAAATAATATTCGTCTGAAGCTAGACAAAGCATCAAACGCTGAAGTGGACAAGGGGGTCATGAAATATTAAAGGCTAATGTTTTGAATGTAAAAAAATTGCAGAAACCACTTTGATCTTTTCAAAGAACGGCTGGCGGCCTTAGACAGTGGGCTAAGGACATGAGACGACTATCCATTTTTGAAAGTAGATGCTGAAAAGATTTTGAAAGAATGGTAGACTTGACCTAGAATTTTTGTTGAAATCATTACTTTCAAAAGGCATTGGTGCAACAAACACTTAAAGGGAAACTCTTTGGAAACTGTTTTTGTTGTCTGAGCAAAAAAAGAAACTGTCTGAAATGTCAGTTACTCGATATTTAATTTGTTGTTTATAACTGTTGTGTGGTGCCATCGTGCTGTTTTAGCACAGCTGTGATTACCTAGGGCCGAAAATAGCCGTTTGTTTCATCGATTCGTCTGGCCTCCTCTTTAATTCAGTTTCTCCTCATGAGGAAGAGCATCAAGGCCAAATCGACAAAATTAGTAGTGTCTGGCATGTCGTGCTGAAAAGCAGCTAAACTGCTAACTAGGTAGCTCAGTTTCACAGAAGGAGGCAGTGACTGCTATCTAGACCTATACATAAATTAACAAAACAAATTCTGCAACAAATGTCAATAATGAAACACAACAATTTATTTACAATCTTTACCAATTGCAAAGATAAACTAATAAGATATACAAGCTTATGGATTACTGACCACTACTGCAGTGCTGAATACTTTCGTCCATATGTTTAATTTTGAGATGTCGGTCATCTTCATTACCCTTTCAGTAATAGGCAGTTGGAAATTAGGTCCAGCCCCTTTGAGCCCCGTTTCCCCCCCAGTACGGCATCCAGGTGGGCCCCAAAGTGACGCGATAAAAGCCTGTTGTCCAGCGAGCGTTAATCTTTGCTCCCAATAAAACGCACTGAACTTGAATTTGCCATTGGAGCCTCTAGAAGCCGGAGAAAACTCTCACAGACCTGGGAACTGGGGACTGCTGCACCACCGTTATTTTATATATTTATCTAAAGTGGTGGCTTGACGGTTAAGGCTCTGGGTTACTGATCGGAAGGTCACGGGTTCAAGCCCCAGCACTGCCAAGCTGCCACTGTTAGGCCCTTGAGCAAGGCCCTTAACCCTTTCTGCTCCACGGGCGCTGTATCGTGGCTGACCCTGCGCTCTGACCCCAGCTTCCTAACAAGAAGAAATGCGAAGAAAAGAATTTCACTGTACGGTATGTGACCAATAAATACTCATTATCATTATAAATATAATATACAGCCCTGGTCCTCTATAAGGAGTATTAATGAACAGTAGATGCCAGATAGAATAACCGTTCCTTTTACTTCATTCCTTTGAGTGCTTTTTAGTTATTTGGTGTTTTTTAATTCAGAACTTGTGTGCTCAGGTGGAGTTAAGGTATATATGAGGGGTTCTTACCTGCTCCTACCTACAGACACACTGGTTGGTAATTCCTCACCCAAGCATGCTCTCTTTTTTTTTTATTATTTTTTTTTTTATATATAAAGTGTGTGAAGTTCCGGACTGACTACATGATCAAAGATGCATCATTCATCCAAGATGAAACTGAAAAATATATGGCCTGTATAGCTTCACTCCATGAAGCTCCGTCCTCATATGAAAGGCTGTTGAACAATTAAAATGACCACACTAAGTTTTCATCTTTATTTTTTTTATTCTGTATTTCCTTGATGAGATCATTTACACAGCTGCAAATTTCACTTTTGCGAAAGCTCGTAACTCGTTATTATGCACGACTCTGCCAGTTTAATGCGAGTAGTATGCAGTATTGGCAAATAAAACTCCTAGCCTTTTGTGCTGTTGATCAGTAGGAATGCAAATCACATTTTTGCCCACATTTCCAGCTTAAACCATCCATCTTGACTGTAAAACAAAAACCAGGGCTCATTATACACCTCTCATCCCTAGTCGCTCCTTAAAGCTGTGAGCTAAATTAAAAACTGTTTGCCGTGGCTTTCTAGTTAATCCTACAAAATTTAGGGATTGAGCACTAAGACTGCATTATTGATAGGGCTCGCATGCTGCAAAATGTGGAGTGTGTGTGAGGCAGCTATATCAGTCTGAATTTCTGTGAAATAAAAATTCTTCCCAAGCTGCTTTTGGAAGTTTATAAACGGAAGTTGTACCAAAGACCTTATAGTGATGTCTGTCCACTCGGCAGCCTTTTGGCAGTTATTTCCAGTCTTCTAAAAGCCAGTCTCGAGTCCCATAAAGCCAAAGGAATGACGAGATGACTTTTCAGACACCGATTTGAAATTACTGGTAAAATCTGATGAAACTACTGTAAATAATTTGTGGCTCCAATAACATGATGCTGCTGCTCTAGCTGAATAACATGCTGGGCAAAGGCTTGGCAACACCAAATATTTAGGGCTGTTTCTCTGGTAACTGTGATCAACTGTGAGAGTAGGCCCAATCCCAGTGGCCTCCTGTTCCCTACATACAGTAAATGCACTACATAATCCTTTCTACACCCTATGTAGTGCACTATATGTGCACTAGGACGCCATTTTGAATAAATCCTGCAGCTCGTCCTCTCCATTTATGTAATCCAGAGTCAACCATGTATAATCTTTACCGTATCGTGTTGACAGGTTATTTATGAAGCTTGCCCAGATGTTTTTGGCATGCAGAGAAAACTGCAGCATAATGTGATTTTTGTTATGAAGATTAGAGGTTTCACCAGTCTTTACCAGTAAAGCAATTGGCTCCTTTTATTAAAGGGCAGGGCTTTCATAATACAGCTGCCATGTTAAGAGTTGTGCTTTCTACATTCTGCAATCTATTCATTCATCTTCAAAAGGTTAAACAAGATTAAACACTGATGCTATATAACAGTGGGGAATATATAGTGTTTCCAGAAAATATTCATCCTCCTAATGATTACTTTTTTTTTTTACTGTATTGCTGTACTTAGATAAAAGAAGAAATATTTAATTAATTCTAAGTATTAACTCTCCTTTTTTTTCTTTTCTTTTTTACCAGTGTAAATTAGGACTACCATTTCTTTTTCTTGAGCACTCGCACCAAAAATTTTAAGCAAGGTAAACCTGTGTTCATTTCAAATCCAGTTGTATTGTTGCGAAATAAATACCACTGACTTTGAGATCAGGGAAATCCCGCTTCCAGATGAAGTTGTTAGGAGGACAAAAGCTGGAGAAGGTTATTAAAAGACCAGCAAAGCTTTGAACCTTCCTAGGAATACTGAGAAATCCATTATATAGCAAAGTCTGGCGCAACCCAGACACCGCCAAGATCAGGTGCTCCTTCCAGATTGAGTGCACGACTGCAAGAAGGGCAGTCGTCAGAGAAGTGTCCAAGAGGCCAGCTACAGTATGATATTGAAGAGGTTACTGAGCTCACTGGCTGAAATAGGAGAACCTGTGCAGACATCAACAAATATCATATCATGTGTATATATATTCATAGATCTGGTCTCTCTGGGAGAGTAGCAAGAAGGAAGTTACTTCTGAGAAATCCTGGAGCTTGCTAGAAGGCATGTATCAAAATCCGCGAGCTTTTGGAATCCGAGAGCTTTTGTGTATTTTGGTCTAAAAGCAAAGCGATTCCTACCATCACACAGTTCCTACCATCGAGCATGGTGGTGGTAGCGTCATGCTCTGGGGTTGCTTTTCAACATGAAGAACTGGAAATCTTTGGATGGGGCCAAATATAAGCAGATTGTTGGGGAGAGCCTGTTCTAGTGATTTGTGTTTTGGAATGGATGAGTCGAAGCCCAGACTTGAATCTAATTGAAATTTTTGTGCCATGACCTGAAAATTGCTGTCCACCAGCATCCTCCGTCTATTTTCTGAGAGTTGGATACAATTTGAGTTGATGAATTGGAGAAAATGCCAAAATCAAAATGTGCAATGATCACAGAGCCACATCTGAGACGACTCAAAGCTGTAAAGGAGAATATAATAATGCGAAAAGAATCACTACAGGTGAATACTTCCTGGAGGCATTGTACTAAAGTTGATGAGGGTAATAGGGTAACGGGTCAGGGGATTGGCAGTGGAGGAATTGTTCCTGCTGGGGGATTCTGGGAGTTGAAGTTCTGGGACAACGGGGCAGATGCGACGATTGTTTTCTTTACGTGAAGGAGAAATGAAAGAAGCAAGCTCACCATTATTGGTCAACTTTTTTGAAAGGCTTGTGTCTGCAGTTTCTGAAGTTGTCTTAGTTATTAGTTTACATTTTACTAACAATACATTTCGTGAAGTATTGAGCAATCATAAATGAAGTGTCTATTTGTCATCTTACCTTTTTATAGGTGGTGTATTTACTGAGTCTACCTCTTCTAGAACCATTGGATTGAATGCTCTTCAGCTGTTGGTAGTCCATTTGAATTGAAAATTAAGATGGAGCACCATTTCACTACAAGTTCACTTATATACAGAGCCCATATGCCAGCCAAATGAATCTTTAACATCCTTAAACTAAAGTGGGAATCAAATTTGCATGTACATCAGTAACATGAAGCGCTGTGTATATCTTCTAAATGTACTTTTAGTAAAATCCAATGGATGAATGTCACCTCTGATGTCATATAGTTTCGATATAAGCCTTACCACAGCGCTGTCAAATTCTCAAATCTGATTGGTCAGCAGCTCTGATGGTAGTTCTGGCTATAATTCAAACGACAGATTGATAGTGTTCATTCATTAATACATTTTTGTTTCTATAGTAGCAGCTCATAAACAGGATGGCAGATGACTTATGTAATCTAAATGTAACAAATAGTTTAATAATGCATTTTTATTTAACAAAGACCAAACCTATAATGGTTGCTGTGGTGACACTTTATGTAAGATGTTTATTTAACATTTATGAAAGGAGTCTGCGGTGTCGGCGTGCTCTTAACGTTGTCCGCCATGGGAAAGTCTTCGAGTTACACTTAATGGATTCTCATTAACATTAAGAGAAACATTAAGAGAAAGTCAAATTGCTGTGGTAAAAGAGGAATAAATAAGAAAACGTAACATAAAACCTAAAACAGCTTGTGCGTTAAATATTTACCATTCTTAAGCAGTGCTTTAGCTTGTCAGCGTCTTTAAACGCTGGCCGATCTGCGCTAACATAAGGACATGTTTTCCAAGTACACGACAAAGCATTTCTGTCGCTCTCTCCGGATAAGAGCGCCTGCCAAATGCCATAAATGTAAATGCACATTTGATTGATTAAACAGAACATGCAATGTGAAGAGCGTGATCACTCGCCATCCCTTTTGTGGTTCCGATGTTTAGCCCGCAAGCCCTCACATCTAAAGCAACCCTATACGAGTTTCAAAGTTTCCACACACGCCTCAAATGTATTCAGGTGGCATAGCCAGCGGTTACTTCAGGGAGAGAACTGCCAATTAGTTATGTCAGTATAAATAAATGGCCTAGCAGAATGAATATCAAATTAAAAATGCAAATGGATACACATTGTCTTGTGCATGTTGATTGAAGTTTGTAACAAATGAACAGCATTTTAATTGAAATAACATTATGAAATCTTTTTATATATATATATATATATATATATATATATATATTTTTTATATGTAATATATAATTGCAGTTCACAGGGCAAACTGCACTTTCCCTCAAAAGGTCAGTATACACCGTTTCTTGGGTGCACATCAGCAATCATACTTTGTTCAGACCTTGTCTTAAGACACGTGTTGCGCATCACCGGTATTGTACGTGTTCCATGCATGACTGGTGTGTGTTAGATTGTGCTCTGCATTTGGTATTCTCATTTCATCTTGCATCCCTTTCCATAATTGCTTGGATGTTTACCTGCTGTGGTATTGTCACCCAAGGTGCCTGCATGATAAAATGAGATCTCATCCTCCTCAAAATCCATAAATAGAGCTACTCTTAAGGGTGAGATCAGAAGGCAGGCTGTGTCGGGTGTTATTTCTTTTTTTTTTTTTTTTTTTTTTTCTTTTTTATTTCCCCTTCCAGCCCTACAACTGTCATGTTTAGTCTAGCTGGCTATAGTGATTAAAGGGATGTAGCATATTAATCTCTGCAGCTGAAAGTGGTGAAGAACAAATGAGTGTTTTAGCTGTGTGGTGGGGGTTTTTTTTGTTGTTTTTTGTTTTTTTTAAAAAAAAGGTTAACTTGATGTAATACCAGGGATTTTTTTGTGTGGGTTTTTTTTTTTTTTTTAAAGAACAGAAAAAATCATCGTTCATACGGGCTCGTTTGTTTTCATTTAATAGAACCTTGACAACTGCAATGCAAATGAGTCATCAATTTTATTAGGGCAGTTCCTTCAGCGTTGCTGCATTATTATTTAAGTCTATATTAAAGCAATTCAATTCTGAACAGCCCCCCCCCCCACACACACACACTTTATTTATTATTATTATTATTTTACATATAACAGTTGTAGTACTTTGCAGTTTCAGTGAGTTTAGTGTAGCCTGAGATTCCTGTTTGTGTTTTCTGATGCTTTTCTACTCAACATGGTTGTAAAGAGTACATATGAGTTGCCTTAACCTGTAACAGAATGGACTTGAGGACACTGAAAGACCCTGAAAGGGGAAGAGTAAAACAACAAGGTTAAGGTTACGGATACAAGCAATAAACTTCAGCAGGATTAAAAATAATGAAACTGAAAAGATTGACCAGTCTAATGCTAATGATGTGTTTGTGGTACCTTGTACTGTAAGTGATCATTTGCAAGTTGTAATGATGTCATTTCCCACCTTGGGACATTCCAGTTGCAAAGTGTAGGGATGGGTGGGGGGAACATGGCCACCTCTACTAAAGCAGGTTTTTGTTTGCTCGGGCAGAACACATAAAAAACTCATAAAAAGCTACCTTACACTTAAACATGGTTCACACTGCACGATTTTACACCCGATTTACACGTCACCGAGCTCGCGTCGAGGCATCGGCGAAACCACATAGATATTTGACATGCTAAATACCTGGAGCTGTCGGGCAACTCAACATCCTGTGGTGTGAAGTTATTTCACTGGCCGTGACTGCGGTGACGAGCTACGGCCAATGAGGGAGCAAGGCATGGAGTGAGGTCACTGTAAGGAAGGAAACCCGTGAAACCTACGGCAGGTTTGTAAAGGGGAGAAGCTGTACAAACATTTTTTACTCACCTCCAACTCTCTCTCTGCAGCGCACACAATCCCTGCTGCCCATGTGTGCTAATCATTCTTTCACCTTTTCTTTGTCTTTTCCTTTTTGGGGTTCCTTCAGCACAAATCATGTCCTACGTCCATCTTCAAATAAACAACTCCTGTTTTGTGCGTGATTTTCGCGTCATATATCTGTGTCACTTTTCACGTGTGTTTTCGTGACAAAAATATAGTTTGGACACCAGATAGTCATCGGGTGTCAGTCGTTGTTTACAAGAGAGCAAGTTGTGTACTGTGAACAGCACAGCGATCTGCCAATGATGAGTCATGTAGTGTGAACGTCGTTTTATAGGCCTGAGTGGCTATTGCTTCTGTTCTACTACAGTGAACTTTGTAACCAGCTAACTGGGTAACATTAGCGATAAATCTAATGTTGATGATTGCCTTCTCAAAACAGTGATTGATATGGTCGCTGTTATCGATTTACTTTACAAGTACTGTGTCAGTATATTAACTGAGCTAAAGCCAATGCTGCTATAAACTCATTTAAGAGTAGAGAAGGGGCACTTGATACTTCTCACTGTGTGCGCTGCCATGTTGATTTGACATCACTCTGTAAACGAGAAAGGAACTGGTAGTTAAGAACAGGGCCGCCGGAGCAATGGGCATTTGACCCTGCACTTTTCATACTCCTGGGGCGGTGACCCAGCACTTCAGGCAATAACAGACCGGTCTGACTTGGTTGGAAAAACAAATCAAAGCTTCCAATTCATCTGGAGAGAGGGGACATTTTCTCCTAAAGGGGATTTGCTACGAGTGATTAAAAGGGTTACCTGCGCTTTGGCGCTCATTTGCGCATTAATAATCGTGCGTTGAATCGGTATCACTAACGTTTCAGTGTTTTAAGTGACGCATGCGCACATTTTGTTTTCTAAAATCGGTTATACAGTAGGAATGTTCCTCAAGTGACATTCTTCAAATAAAGTATGTAAGGCTTTCTGGGAAAAGGTTTAGCGAAACAGATATTTACTGCAGTGACGAACAGCCTACTGCGGAACGTGCACATGTTTTCGTTTTTTAAAACATGTATTTAGAATGAGCGAACTAACTTTTCCAATGTTCATTAAAAAGGTGTGTTGTGCCGTGTTATTGTATTGTAATCAGACCCTGGCTTCATATAGTGCTAAAAGCAAAATGCATAGTTGGACTGTATGGTGTCTTTTTTTTTTTTTATAGACAAATGACCGATGTACCTCCCTTCTCTCGGATAAAAATCTAGCCCCACCATTTTTGGAGTAGTGGTTCCACCCCTGGCTGAGAAGACTACCCCAAGTTGAGGAGTTGAAATTGCAAATAGTCGAGGCATTTTCTGTGATTTTTACTGAGAAGTATAAGTTGCAGCTTTGCCTTGAATGCAGCGTAAGGCATAGACTAAGGCCAGCCTAACCATAGTGCTAAATCCTAAAAGAAATCTAAGTGCTACCCAAATTGTTGAATGTTAATGAAAAGTCTACATGCTAACAACAATACTTCCATGCAAACAAAGGCCAAGGCTCTGATTGCTAGAGACAGGACGTGCAGGATAAGAATAGCGGCACAGGAAGAGGGCAGAGGAGGTGCAGTGCTGTACGGTGAAGGTGAAAATGATGATCTAAAAGTACAGGTATACTTAATGAGCTTGGGAATGATGAGTTATTTAGTTATGATTTTAGTTAGGTGTTGGTGTTTAGGCAGGGTGAGGGGCTGGGTGCGTGTCGCTAGGCTAGATTGAGTTCTTCCCATAGACTTCCTGTCAGCATAAGCAGTCTGGCCCATTGTCCTCATCAACAAGATGTTTCTGCCTGTAGATCCACCACTCACTGTTTTGTACATCGTTCTGTGTACTCTTCGAACCCTAGAAACTGTTGTACATGACAATCCCAGGAGATCAGCAGTTTCTAAAATGCTCAAACGAGCCCATCTGGCACCAGCGACAATGCCAAGTCACTGAGCTCACATTCTGCGGTTTCATGTGAACATTAGCTGAAGATCTTTCGACACGTGTTTACGTGACGTTCTGCATTGCGCTGCTAGAACAGGTGTTTCTCACGTCTTACATCTTGTCTCCGTTTAATGCATTGGGTGATTAAGGAAGCCTTTTTTTTTTTTTTTATAGAATTTGGATCTGAAAGTTAAAACAAATAATTAAAATGCCTCGCAACACTTTCAATGTGGCGATTGTTCTCGAGGATTTGTCGAGCTTTAATGCATGACAATCTTAAAAGTAGGGAAAACTCTCTCTCTCTCCGTCTCAGAGGACAAACATGGTATATTACCACTCAGGCAATTACAAATTCCTCCCGTCGGACCTGATATCTGTCCTCTATCCATTACAGATACACGAACTGTGCTTTACAGACACTGCTCATTACTATTCATGAACCGTTTTCCATAAAACTCCTTTAGTTACAATTGTCAGTCCCTTGTCAACACGTTTTATATTTGCAAAGACAATAAACACTGAACAAGGCAACTCGTATGTGCAGTCACAAACTTCTCTGATCCTTGTCAGAGAATACTAAACGCATAATGATGAAAATGATCAGATGGAAGGTAGAGATTATGATAGGATAGGAGGTATTGGTGGTCAAGCTATTATAGGAGATGTACATGGATGGTTATGGGTTGTAGTCTACTGAAAGGGTTCTGTTCTCAGAAAGACAACCAATTTGTTTAATGGTTCCCACTTATTAGGGTGCCTTGTTTTGTTTTCCCATTTGCCACAGGTTTGAAGAGTAGATCTGACCAAAACAATATCACCCTTTGGCCGACTACTCCGTGGGAGCTGCATACATGGCTCAGCCAAAAAAAAGAGAAGATGCAACCGATCATGAATTCTGTTTGGAGCGCAACATATTTCCCTGTAGTGTATGTGATAATCATACGGCATGCTGTATCCTTAATGTTCCAAATTCCTCCTCTCAGCAGTGCTTTCATATCAAGTGTTTTGTTTACATAAAATTTAATATAAACCCTGTTACTATGCAGCAGGAAACACTATGTGAATGCGGGGGGGGGGGGGGTGTGTCTCTGAGGTAGAACTGTCAGCATATCATAAATAAACCCTTTAAACGTTTTGTGCCATACTGACTTTGTTTGTCCCATGAGCTTTATATCAGAGTGTTTGCTCATGCCCATATGAAGCTAAAACCCTTTTTCTGGTGTGAGATAAAGATGTGTTTGTTTTTTATATATTGTTTTTTATTTATATATATATATATATATATATATATATAATTATATATATATATATATAATTATATATATATATATATAATTATATATATATATATATATATATATATATATATATATATAATATTATATATATAATATTATATATATATATAATATTTTATATATATATATATATAATATTTTATATATAATATTTTTATATATATATATATAATATTATATATATATATATAATATTATATAATATTTTATATATATATATATATATATATATATATAATATTATATATTTTATATATAATATTTTATATATAATATTTTATATATAATATTTTATTTATATTATATAATATTTTATTTATATATATTTTATATTATATATAAATATATATATAAAAAATATTTCACCATGGGGTCACCATTCAGGCAGCACATGCTGCACACAGAAGATATTAACTCATGTTCTTCTACTATAGAGACACCCTAGAGGGCACATGTTCTCACTCACCTAATTTTCTAGCATGGACGGGAGCCTATAAGGAACTGCATTGCATCCCCCCCTGAAGGGCACTTCATGATTTCTCACACACAGGAACACCCACCCTAAACGGTGCTTTCAAAACTTTTTTTTTCTTTTTCTATTTGAAGGGCATCCCATTAGGGCACTTCATCACACCACTATAAGGACCCTAGAGGGCATTTTTACAGCTTTTTTGATTTGCTGGGGCCCTGAGACCAGTGATTAGATGCTGTGTGAACATACTGGCAAAAACAAACGGATAACATGCAAATAGCACATCTCCTCATAGTATCTGTATTTGTATCCATATGTAAGTATTTGTACAGAGTCAACAGAACATGGCATCTTTTGAAATGAGCAAAATCGATCGTAATGAATGTGCAGTTTGTGTTGTTTGTACCTAAAAATGCTAAATGTAGAGTGGTATCTATGGAAAGAATGAATGGAGTGTCCCCATTGTGATATTTACTACAAATTAACACGAGCAGCTGTTGAAAAGAAAATGACCGTTTACTAGGTTTCTTGACATTATACCTCTTTTATATCTTAAAATGGATCATTTACAATTTATTGATTTGAAAAAGCTATTCTATGTTCAAATAAATAATTTGAAATCCCAGAAAATGTATTGAGTAATTTACATACTTCCTCCCACTACTCTGCATGCTATTCACTCACACACACACTTTTTATATATATATATATATAGTGTGGGTGTATCTATCGATATTAGAGATGCACCAATACTAAATTTCTCTATCGATAACCGATTATTCAGATATCGACCGATACAGATAGTTCTGCCTTTTCTGCCTTCTTTTAAATGAATAATAATTCATTCCACAACTCTGAAAGAAATGCAAATAAAAACTTTATTTCTCCATGTCAACAAGTTGTTTCACAGTAACTGGTCTCATAAACAGAAAACACATTACTCTAATTAACATTAACACATGAACTAAATTCTGAAAATTAAAGTAAGATTTCTTAACTTATTGAATGTTATTAATTCATAAACAGAATTAATTGACTGAATTGTAAAAACCTCCTGTTTGTCTCACATTCACTCTCCACAAACAAAAACTTTTCTACTTCATCATTGACATCAAACTGGTAATATATAACATAAACTTTTTATATATTAACATTAACTGGACATGAAATATACTACTCTACAAATCTATTTTTCTGTGCTCTATCTATATAATAGCTAGATAGAGAGATATAGATGGATGGATATATGTGACAGGATATATATATATATATCCTACTATGTATGCATATTTACCAGACATAAATTTTGAAAATCAAAATATTGCACTAGCCAGGTGATTATGATGACCTTGAAAGAACCTGGCTGCTGTACAAATTGAATCTGGCCATGATGGAAAGAAAACAGAACCAATTTAAACCAGTTAAACATTGCAACTGTTTAAACAGCCATTCCTTAAGATTTAATACAGATTCCACAATCTCTAATTACATTTCTAATTACATTTCTGTATTATATAGATTAGTTGTTGACTCAACCATAATTTATGCATATGAATTTCCAGTGTTTTTTGTAATAACATCTTGGGCTGTGAAGATTCTGATATGACCGAGTACGTATTGAGCAGTAAGACTGGCGAGCAGTTCTCTGAGGCTGAGGTTCGAGGTGGTAGTCCGCCAATCAATAGTTCAGGTAGATTATATCGCTGTAAGTTGGCAATTAACCTCCGCTGCATGACAAAGTAAATCGGTCAAGTGTTTTGACCCGGGTTTAACTAGTTCATCAAACTGTCAGAAACAGTCAAATACCCACCCACTCACACTTTACTGGTCGCATGGATTGGAAATTCTTTCTCCACGCCATCAAAAAAGGATCAGGATCGAGGTCGATAATGAAAAACCTGAGCATCTTTAAAGAAGAATCTATTAGCTAAAGAGATGTCTCATTTGGGCAGGCTGGAATTGAAATTGATTTGACAGGAGCACCCAATTCTCCAGGTTCCCCCCTCCCCCCCTCCCCTCGCTGCAGTTTAATTAGGGCTACAGCAGAGCTGAGAGAACCTGATATGTAAATTGTGGAAAATTCTGTTGTACATTATTTTAAACATTTGCAACAGGGTGAGGCTGATTTTCTGTTGGCTGTATGGTCTGATGAAGCAGAGGATTTGTCCATACTAGTGCGGTACACGAGCGAAAGGACGAAAAGAGAAAATAGACTGAATAGCAGTCAGATTTTCTTATCACAAGTATTATGGTGAACAAAAGCATGATGATCGATCATTCCTTCATTCATTCATTCAGGCGTTGCACAAATCTTTATTGATGATGTAACTCATGATGGTTGCAGCAGAATGAATTCAAGAAGTTTACAGGAACATTTTTTTCTGCCAGTTTACAGAGAAACAACAGCTGAAAGAGGCTGCATTAAAAGCCTGTTAAAGCATCACAAATAGAAGAAGCCAACGATTTGGCGATGTCAGTAGCTGCGTTTACATGGACAACAATAATCCACTCTTAACCCGATTAAGACCATACTTTGATTAAGAAACTACCTTGTAAACAGCAATTTTTACTTACCTTAATCTATTTAAAGTCATACTCGAATTAAGCTCTAATCGAATTAAGACAGGTGGAGTACTCCTGTTTTAGTTGCATTCTGGACGAGTATTACAGACATGTAAACACCTTAATCACATTATGAACGTCGTGTGAGAGTTTTCACCGCATTTTGCGACAGGACACGTACACACACGGCAGTTTTACGGCGAACAAGAGAGTTCGGCTGTGTCCCAAACCACATACTTGCCTACTATAGGCCTGTAGTGGGGAAAAATACATGCATCTCGGCTACTATATAGACGGTAAGTACGCGGTTTGAGACGCAGCCCACGGCTTCAAGCAGTTGTCTATTAGCACGTATAGCATGACAAATAATTAACTGCACTTAAAGCGTACCATAACGAAGACGAACTGTTTGTTGATGCGTGAAATTCTGGAGGGACGTCGGATGGCGTGGCGCAGTGACATAATGACATGGGCTGTTAATCTAATTATGTTCTAAAACATGTAAAACGGGAACATGACAGGAGTATTCTAAAAGCGACTCATGTAAACACCTTAATCACAATATTATCTTAATCAGAGTAAGGTCAATAATTAGATTAATGCTGTCCATGTAAACGTAGTCAGTGAGTTGCAGGCTTGATGCAGTTATTGCAAGCAAGGGATACGCAACCAAATATTAAGTGTTAATTACTTGAATTTACTTCAAGACGGATCTGTCCTTATACTTCTGCTCGCCTAAAAATTGGGTAGTCGGATACAAAAGGTTCTACGTTTTATGTTGTTTAACACATCAAGATGTAAATACTAGGAACTAAAAGCTGCAATCCGAAACTCTCCTCTCCATATCCATCTTTTTGATCTCAAACACAAATGTCTTTGGTGTATAGCACAAACCAATTTTTTATGCTCGTCCTTTGTCACAAGTACATCAATTTCACTTGCATGAAAAGTTTTCCACAACTATGACTCATGCCACATGACAGGGTAGCTAGCTTGACTAACCTTAGCAAATGTGTATGTCTGGCAATTCATTGCTTTAAACTTTTCATCATCTTACTTAAACATGTCGATCGTTTTGAAAGACAATGCTTTGAAAGAAATTCCTGCAGCAATGAATATTTTTTACCATTTTAAATGTTTATATTACGAATGCTGTAGACAACATGTATATTATATCGCTTCACTAAATGCACCACTCTATATACTTGATTGTGATTGCCTGGACACAGGAAATGACAAAAAATGCAAAATGAGATGTGCTGCCTGAGAGCCACAGTATGCAGTGCAAGGTTAAACATTCTCCGCCAAAACTGAATTACGATGTATGAAAAGTTTTATTCACAGAACTTTATTTCTATACTACTATAAAGCTTGGTCCAGAATACACTGCGTTATGAACAAATAAATAAGCCAATTTACAGTTCCTCTTGCACTCAATGATTCTGCTTTGAGGTAGTTATTGGGTTCAGATTCTCCAACGCCTACGCATACACAAGAGTCTCTCATGCCTACAAATAATATGGTTTAGAAGCATTTTGAAAGTCCCATACGGTCAGCTAGCCATTTTCATTCTCACTGGCAGGTTTTTTTTTGTACAGTTTTCATGCTGGTTTTATCTTCTCAACTTATCCTGTCAGTCACACAATGGGCTGTTTAACAAATACTGTTTAACACCAGTCTGTTACTCCATGGTAAGCATGCATCAGACAAAAGCATCGCACACTGATGGCTGGATGTGATATTAGATAGGAGGTTGAAATCTAATCTATCAACAGCTCGACAATGAAACTATTCGGGTTGAGCAACGTATTATTTCACAAAATCTTCACTGACGGCATAATGAGAATGATGAAGCCATCACACCCACTTGAAGGCAGATGACACGTTCCCTTCAAAAGCCAAATATGCTAAATAGAAATATTGTAACACTTTCATTTAAAAGAACAACCCCCCCCCCCCCAATCACATTTAGAGTTCTGTCTTCTTTCCTTGTGAGTAATTTGTACTTTAAAATTTGTACGTTACCTTTAAGTTTCTCCTCAAAATGTACAGTTGAGGTCATAAATTTAGATACGCCTTGCAAAATCTGCAAAATGTTACGTTAGATAGATGTTTACATGTAGTCCACAAGACACAATACTAACTGAATTTTACACAAATGAACCAGTTCAAAAGTTTACACACACTCAAGTCTTTATACAGTGTGTTGTTACCTGGTTGATCAGCGACTGTTTTTATGTCTTGTGATAGTTGTTCACGAGTCCCTTGTTGGTCCTGAGCAGTTAAAATGCCCACTGTTCTCCAGAAAAATCCTCCAGGTCCTGCACATTATTTGCTTTTCTGGCATCTTCTCCATATTTGACCCCTTTCCATCTTTTCACACTGAGGACAACTGAGGAACACGACTATTTCAAAAGGTGCAAACATTCACTGATGCTCAAGAAGGCAACATGATGCATTAAGAGCCAGGGGGGTGTAAACTTTTGATCAGGGTGATTGGGGTAAATGTAAAAATGTCTGTGAACACCGCAAAAAAAATATCGTAGCAAGTGGAAATTACTTGAATGTGGTCATATGTATCCAACATTTCGTATTATTATTATTATATTACAAATTGAATATAAAATCATGAGGCCTGTTATCAGATTCTTTTACACATTTCATGCTTTAAATTTTATTCTAATGACAGATAATTCTGCTTCTTTCTAGAATTATTGAAGTTAGACTATAAAAAGTGTAGGTTATTTCAAGCTTGACATTAGTATAAATGTTTAGAAATAAGGTTAATAATCAGATATTTGGTTTATTATAATCTTAGTATCATAGGAAATCCTAGATACATTTCACTATATTCAAGATATTTGCACTTGCTATTTTTATTTATTTATTTATTTAATTTTTGGCAGTGAAGCAAATCTTGGTCCAGTGTGTAAACAGGATTTTGTTTTCACCTCTTTTCTTCCTAAATCTTGCATAAATGAGATGGTCCTCCTTACTTTATTCCTTACTTGTACACAGGTATGAGCAGGTGATATTTAACCTCCTCTTTATTGCTTGGGTATTGACTGAATGCTGGTGAGCTGTGAACGATTGATTAATGAAGGTCAGCGCTTTCCAACAAATAATTAACAACTGAGTTAAACCACAGGAACAGATGTGTACTTGGTATGAGCTGACAATCCTAACAAGGACAGAATAAAAAAAAATCTCGTTAATCATCTTTAGTGTTGAAAGAGAACTGAGACCTGAATGGACACACACACACACACACACACACACACACGCACGATGACCTCAGACTTCTGTTTGGAAACCTTCCTGGAAAAAAAAACAACTCCTCTGTTGCAGGGTTTTACATGAAACCTTCTGATCTCACACACTGGGGGTGATTATACATCCATCCATACATCCATCCAATTTGGAAATGCCATTCACAAGCTACACAACATGTCTTTGGACTGGGGGGTGGAAACCGGAGTACCCGGAGGAAACCCTGGGATCAAGAAAACAGCCAAACAGCTAACAGACCAATAATGCAAAACCGAATTTAAGGGAAAAAAAACAACAACAAATAATAATAAATAAATAAATAACAGAAGTATGCAAAAGGGTCAAACAAAGTAAGAAAGTGGTCTTTAAAGACACTGAGTGATGAACAGGAAACAGGTGAATGCAATGAACTGGCATCCCATCCAAGCTGTAGGCTATTTCTGCCTCACAGAGACACTGTGTAGTGTAGTGTGTGTGTGTGTGAGCCCACCAGATAAGCTGTCTACATGCTGAGCAGCATAAAACAGTGTGGTACAGCAAGATTTCTTTCCCTTCCACCCAAAAGAGGATGTATGAAGCCAATAACATGGCAAACAGCCCCCCCCAAAAAAGCAATCCTACTGGCACCCCTGCTTACAAATCCAATTGCATGTGTAACTGCTGTAGCTCACATTGCATTTTACATTACACTGAGCTATACGACTGTGTATTTGTTCTACAACATCGTACAGGAAGTCTGATTCTTTAAGGCGAAGGACGTTCCTAGTGGTCCCTGTATGTGAAGCCACACTGACAGATATTCACCTGATACACTGTGAGGTCTAACCTTTTCCATTTATACAGTGTCCTTTCGCATATCAGCACAAAACCACGCTATTCGTGCTTAATGATGTGAAATAGCGGTCGTTCTGAATTAATCTGCAGTCCGTAAAAAGAAACGAATGGCCCAATAAATCGACAGGCACAGCAAGTGCAGACTAGCTCTGCCGCTAATAAGAAGACAAACTGTTCCAGCTTCTCAATATACATTCAATTCGGAAGCGTAAGATATCAGAGATCTAATATTTACAAAAGGCTTTCATGGTTAATTGCAAATTTCATGTGACTTTTTTTTTCTTTTTTTTTTCTTTGTGGACCTGAATGCAATAGTTCCCACCTGGCTAGAATTCAAGAAGGAAAAACTTGCAAGATCATATCTTATTATCCCTAGTGATCTCTCTTCTGGTTTCAGCATGCAAAAGAGCATAAGGTGTTTTTTTATTTTTATTTTATTTTATTTATTTATTTATTTATTTTTTGAAGAGGCCCAGTCATGGCATGTTTTGCTGGAAATAAAAATATATTGGAATGTAGTTATTTTGCAATAACGTGTAATACTGCTGGTCTCTATCTGTATTCAGATTGAAGTGGGCATGGCCTAAACTGGAAGAAAAAAGAATCAATTAATTAATTAATTAATTATGAACTGTACCCCTATGCCCCCCCTCCCTTCAAAACAAACAAACAAACAAACAAAAAAAACTAGTAAAGAACCAGAGGTAGAAATTGCAGCACTACTGTGTGAATTCAGTCTCTGACAGTTCCTCAACCTCAGCTACTTCACTCTAGTTCATAATGTCTCAACTAGAGATTAGATTAGATTAGATTAACCTTTGTTGTCTAGGAGAAATTTGTCTTGAGAAATGTACACAGGACCTTTTAATCTCGTGTGTGCTGCTTTTTTTTTTTTTTTTTTTGTTCATGTTAATGAAAGTGTGGATGCCTAATAGTAATAATCAATGCAGAAAGATGGCTTTACATATTTCTTTACTTAATTGTGTAATTTTTTTTTTCTTAAAAAAAAAAAAAAAACCAACAAAACAATCTTATTTATTTGTCAGTAGGAGGCTTATTGGCGCATCTTCGTGCACCTCTACAATCTTGCCTTCATTAAACACATCCAAACACCCACTGGCATGGATTTGTTTTGGATTCACTTCATTTTTATCATCAGAGACCATTAGCTTCCATTCTGGGCAACAAACTGTAGTCCTGTAAATGTAAATGTTGGAATGCTCGGTTGGAATGAAAACCTGCACCCACACCGGACCTTTCCGGATAAGATTAGACACCTCTGGTCTAGGGCAAGTACTCCTTGCTGCAGTACCAAAAGTCCAGGGGGTTGTGTTGGACTGTTACAACACGGCGAAATCGGCTCGGCAGCTCAGAGTGTAGTGCCGCCCACGGACGTGGCGGAGGAGGTCTACACTTCCCAGTCATACCCGCGCTGGAGTTCGCCGGAGTTCTAATTACGAGCACCTGTAAACACCTAAGGTTATATAAGGGCCTCCCTAGCATGAGTCGCTTGCGAAGTATCCGCTCAGCAGCCTCGTCTCTGTTTGATTACCAAGCCGGTTTCATTATAAGTGTTTTCCCTGGTGCTCGACTTCACGCTCGTCTCTCACTACGCTTTTGCCTACGTCCCTGATATACAGCTTACCTGCTCTGTCCCGATTCGATTCTCGTCCTGTGTTCAGTCACACGCCATCTCTCCACTCGCCCGCGCTTGTCTCCGTCTACGCTTTCGTAACATGGACCAGATCCAGCTCCTCCTTCCCGGGCAGAGTCAAAACAAAATTCCATGCAATAGAGACAAGTTGGTGTGTTTCAGGTTGGATAAATGTGGTGAAACATTTTGTAGAGCTTCTCATGCGTTACAGGTAAGGTTATGAAAGGAGGATCCGGTCCACTTCCATCTCCTGGACTTCTTCATTTTTCATTGAGTACTATCTCATCCAAGGGCCTCTATAAACTTGCTTTTGCGTTAAGGTTGAAGGTGTTGCTAGCATTTATGATGTGGTGTTAGGGGGGGGAAGTCCCCGCAGTACCAGTTTAGAGCTTTTGAACTAAGCGTTAGTGGCAAAATTCATGAACTTGCTAAATTCTTGACTTGAATTTCTGGTCCTAATCTCTTTATCTTCTGTCAAAGTGGTAATTTATTTAAATATTCATATAGAGAACTACAATGAGGTCAATTGTGTCCATTCTGGATTTTAGATGCCCGCTCACATTTTTACTTGGGCCCTAGGTCTAATTCAGAATTTTCACGTCAATATTTCCTGAGACGAGGCTCTGTCTGATCGCCGTCTTATCTGTTCTGAATTTCAGATCTCTACGAATTCCAGGTCAAGATTCTCTCTATGTAAATAACAGCTGCTTACAACATTCATGATCGATATATGACCACCAGACCTAAGTGAACTATGCAGGGTGCCATCTAATAGATTCTAGCTTGAACAGTGTAGCACTGTCTCAGGATGGGGAGCGGGGGAACAAAACAAATAAACAAACAAAATTCGAAGAGTCATCCCTTGGTACAGTGCACATCCTCAAACAAATCTTTTGCCAATGTGAGTGAAGACGATGCAGGAAAAAAGGCTGGACACTATTATTGATGGACACAATCTGTCCATAACTACCATCAGGAACTTGTCTGTTGGTGATTCTCTAATCCCTCTAGGCCATAGCAGTAATGATTTCTGAAACTTCTGAATTTTTTTTTTAAAAAATGGACCATAAGGGTTAAAACTCAGCAACAGGCTGCCAGCGATCCATTATATACTCCTCCATCCATCCTCTAATGATGATAACCCAGAAGGTGCCATAAATCCAAGAATGTCTTGCTAAGGTTAGTCCTATTGGGTATAATAAGTTCTATACAGTACCTTGATGCTGTCCTCTAAACTAACCAATCATGTACTTGACTTTGTCTGAGTTATTTTTGACATGATTATCAGTGATTAGGGAGGCCTTTATTAAACATAATAAATTCAACACTAATCTATGGCTGTGTTCATGTTTGTTAAGCCACTGCATAAGAAACCACATTTTGTTCTTATCTTTCTAAGATTATAGAGAAAGTTGTCACCCAATAATTTTTCTTAATAGTAAAAAACAAGCCTGAGGTATTCCAGTCAGGTTTCCAGAAGTGTCATAGTACATAATCAGCACTGGCCAAAGCATTCAGTTACTTTCCTCAGATTGTTAATGTTTTTGTTTTGGCTCTGTTAGGCTTAAGTGCACGCTTAAAAACGCAGTCAGGTTCTTGTCTGGTTCAGACGTTCTTTGACAGCTACCGGTGTAATTTTTCAAAGCCTGACAAAAAAGTACACTACGGTGTCCGACAAGCTTCTATTTTAGGTCACCTATTACTATCCCTTTTATATCCACAAGGATATTTTACTCTTCATCGTGATTACGCAGCACAGCTACACAAAGTGCACGACGGGAAGAAGAAGAAACGTCCTTGTATGTTTTGACACAAATAAATTTTGCACGATGTCTGCCTGCAACAAGTTTTGTTGATTTCGTCCAGGAGCGATTCTCTGTAAAACCAAAAGCTGTGACTAATTCTCAGATGAATAAGTATAGCAGAAGAAATCTGTAGCATTGCCTCACAAGCAATATATATATATATATATATATATATATATATATATATATATATGTTATATCAGCTGCCCCAACTATTGCTAGTATTAACGTTGATTAACCTAATTTACAGATTACTGTAATATGCATGGTATTACTGTAATAAGCACAGTGGCTTAGTCGTTAGCACGTTTGCCTCACACCTCCGGGGTTCGAGTCCCGCCGGGGCCATGTGTCCGTGTGTGCGGAGTTTGCATGTTCTCCCCGTGCTGCGGGGGTTTCCTCCGGGTACTCCGGTTTCCTCCCCCAGTCCAAAGACATGCATGGTAGGATGATTGGCGTGTCTAAAGTGTCCGTAGTGTATGAATGGGTGTGTGAGTGTGTATGTGATTGTGCCCTGCGATGGACTGGCACCCTGTCCAGGCTGTACCCCACCAGATAGGCTCCAGGTTCCACGTGACCCTGAAAAGGAGTAAGCGGTAAAAGATGGATTCGTGTAATACCTCTACTATGCCTTCGCTATATCTCTACGTACTTGGCAGAACCCGGAGCTGAACTGTGTTTGACCCGTTTAAGGTGGAACAAGTTCTAAAATAATTTTGACGTGCCACATCACATGCTGCATTGATTAGAACTGGAGGAACATTCCAGAGTTTCAAAAATGCCTCTTTTCAAACTAATCTCCAGGTGTTAGATGAGCACTCAATGGCTTTCCTTTTTTTTTTTTTTTTTTTTGGTAAAACCAAAAGCTACAGTTGGTATAACGTCTATTTGCAGGTTGATTCTCATGTAACTAACATCTATAAATCGGATTATTATTATTATTGCATAAACATAGACAAAGTAAGAAATATGCCCACCCTAAATAACACTGAAAAAAAACTCTGGATTGAAATATTATAACATGTTGCATCGTCAGAAAAATAACATCAGAGCATATTAACCCCAGTCTTCTTCATTCTGTTTTTAAGTTTCACATTGACTTCAGTGTCCTGGTCATGACATTAAAAGATGTCACTTGCACTCCTATGTATCTTGACGAACTCCTGAAGTAGTACAGCTCATTATAAGTATTTCAATCAGCTGAGACAGATCTATTATTATTCCTGATGATCAGTCACAGCTTGGCTAGTGAATTAATGAATAATTAAAAAAAAAAAAAAAACATTGCACCTAAATTTGGAGTTGTGCGCCGGAGAACCTTATGAGTTAGACCAATAATAATGTTTATATCTGGATTGAAAACCTATTTCTTTAAATTGGCCTATTGTACAGTATGTCTCGGCACTCATTTTGTTAAATAGACTTTTTGGAGTAATTCTCACAGATGTATAATGAATTGGTTATTGATTTACATTGGTTCTTTCATGTGCTTTATCATGGATGAGAAATGTGGATTTGACTCGCGTTAGGTTTAATTAAATGAAAGCTACTTTAGACTCGTTGACAGATATTGAGGAAGGAAAAGGGACAAGGACCCTGTTAATTGAAATGTAAAAACCACTGCTGTAATCACGGTGGATTAAACGGTGCCCCCTTTTTTTTTCTGGGATCTCTGTGTCAACGACGAATTAAAATGTATTTATCATGCCGAATCAGTCATTTGACCATTTTCATTTATTTTCAATATAGGTAGTTAGCAAGGACATGGACTCATGCCCATTCATCCACAGGTGCATCTAAAAAAATTTTGAATAGCATGGAAAAGGCCAGCCAACTCGCCTGACCTGAACCCCATTGAGAATCCATGAGAGACGCAAGACCCAACAATACAGACGAGCCGAAGGCCGCTATCAAAGCAACCTGGGCTTCCATAACGCCTCAGCAGTGCAACAGGCTGATTGCCTCCATGCCATGCCGCATTGATGCAGTAATTTGTGCAGAAGGAGCCCTGACCGAGCATTGAGTGCATATATTAACATAATTTTTTTCAGAAGGTCGATATTTCTGTATTATAAATTCTTTATTCTAATATTTTGAGATACTGGATTTTTGATTTCCATGAGCTGTAAGCCGCAATCATTAAGATTAAAACAAACAAAAAAAAAAGGCTTGAAATATTTCACTTTATATGTAATGAATCTAGAATATATGAAAGTTCCACTTTTTGAGTGAAATTACAGGGGAAAAAAATGAACTTTTCCATGATATTCAAGTTTTTTGAGATGCACCTGTGAATGAGCTGCACATGCCCTTGCATTTCTCCCACAGCTGATTTAACCCTTAATGCTCCTAAGATAAAGAAAGTGACAATGCAGGAGAACATGTCGCATTTAAATGAATATGTTGTGCTGTTTTCCCAAAGACTTTGATTTATGCTCGTCTGAATCTACGGGAGATGTTTCCTGTTGTCCTGGAAATAAGCTTCTAACCAAGTTTGATGTCAATGATACCTAGTAACTCACCTTAGCAATACAAGCAAGACACTTTTACAACCACAACACGGTAATGTAACTGACATTACTGCTTCCAACCCATTATCCTGCATAACCAGATAAATGTTGTGGTTAGCTGTATGCTTGCCCCTCCATCATTAGAAGATGCATCAGGGAACTCGCCTAATGCAATCAGGAGCATTTTTGATTTAACATTAACGGCAAACTAAGAGTGGTGTGTCAAATTTACAGCAAGACAGGTCACTACAGGCTTGATACTAACTACCCTGATAGATGAATAAATACGACGACACATTAATTCAGTACTAGGCTGCAATGATAACAGTGCAAAAGTAATTCCAGGGCTTCAAACGTGTCTCCTTTCAGACTGCAAAACATCAACAAATTCTTCTCCAGGATTTTCCTTATGATTTTATTTTTATTTTATTTTTTATTTAGAACTTGCACTTTAATATTAATGGACAAAGGTTATGTCTCTAAAATCACACTAGTTACATAATCGCAACGTTTCATCTCGTGTACACTATATGGCCCAACGTATGTAGACACCCGACCATCACGTCCATATGGGCTTGTTGAACATCCCATTGCAAAATCATGGGCGTTAACATGGTATTGATTGCCCTTTTGCTGCTACAACAGCCTCTGATCTTTTGGGAAGGCTTTCCAAATTTTTGGAATGATTTTGGAATGTGGCTGTGGAAATTTCGGGCACTGACGAGGCTTGGTGCACACTTGGCATTCGATTTCATCCTGAAGGTGTTCAGTGGGGTTGAAGTCCGTGATCTGTGCAGGCCACTCGTGTTCTTCCACTCCAACCTTGTCAAACCATGTCTTCATGGAGCTCACTTTGTGCACAGGGACATTATCATGCATACAATAATGTACATACATAAAGCATACAATGACATCCTATACAGTTGTGTGCTTCCACCTTTGTGGCAACAGTTCGGGGGAAGACGCACATGCTGTATGGGTGTGACGGCCGGGTATCCACAAACCTTTGTCCATACAGTGTATGTTGAGAAATGAATTCATTAGGAAATTTTGCGGGCACGTACTGAGATTGAGGAACCCTCAGAGCCAGAATTCAACAGGGCTGGTAGTTCTACCTCTGGGATTTTCAAATGTTTTCAGGGGCATAGTGAGAGCTTTCATATTAAATAATGTTAAAAAAAAAAAAAAAAAAAAGTCTGGTTTAAGCCACAGCCATTTCAAGTTTATATCTTGCTGCAGATACAGAATTGAATATTTGAGGAGATAGATAGATCTTTCTATCTATCTATCTATCTATCTATCGATCATTATGTGGAGATTTGTGTACAAGATTTATGACTGGAATTTGGGCAAGATGGGAAAAGGGCTGAAAATCTATATGGCCTTACAGAGTAATAGGTTCCTAACCTCATGTCTAATCCCTTCTGCATGATGCACTACATCCAGTTCCTGTAGCTTAAGGTTCACTAGCTTGACTGTGTGATGATTTTTATTTATTTTTAAGCCTGATGCTTTTGGCTTTAAAAAAAAGGAAAAAAAAAAAAACCCCACTCCTTCTACTCGTCTTGCCCTCCAAGTTCAGAGAATCAAAGCCAGAACTGAACTCTGGCTCAGAGCTTAGGTTCGACCATCCGTCGTGCCAGGCTGCTGTTTAAAACAGAGCAGAGAGCGTAACCCTGAGGTGAAGCAAACACAAAGCACAAGTGAAATCTAGCAATGGATCAGGGAAGGGCACTGTGTGATGCTATGATTTGATTTGCCAGTGCATCACATTTTACTCCAAGGCCCACCGGAGAGCTCGTGTCACCGCCAGCAATATAACATTTCAGTTGTACCTCTAAAAAGTACCCAATTTCATGAGGTCTGGGGTTCTCTTTTTTTCTCTTCTTCTGAAATGTAAAGGATACCAAATGCTATGTCTCTGTGTTCAGCTCTCTTCTACCTCTTTATGCAGCAGACCTTATTGTATTGATGTATGTCTGAGTGATCCCCCCCCCCCCCCCCCCCAAAAAAAAAACTCTTCAGAAACTCATGCAATCTCTTTTAGTGCTGCTGCAGTCTATTCAGCTCAGCCTCTTCTCCTCATACCCTGTAAAGAGCCAGGCATATTCTGTTCATTTCAAAGCACTCTGTAAGTGACCAGTCATGTTAATGCACTATGGAAGATGGGCAGACCTAGACACTTTGTTGACCTGTTTACTTTGTTGTTCTTAAAATTCAGACCACACTTGAGAATGGGGTTTTGATCGAGTACATGGGATCTTTTGAAGTGTACGGATCTTTCTACGATCATGTGTACTATATGGTCTTGCGCTTAAATCAGTGTCATGTTTTGGAAATATATCATACAAGTAATAATTACTAAAAAAAAAAAAAAAGGCCTATTGGTGTTCCTGCTAAAAGAAGGAGGACTCAGCAATCAGCCTTTTTTTTTTTTTTTTTTTTTTTTTTTTTAAATCCTTCATTAGAAAACAAATCATAAAACACTGTCCGACTCGAAGAACATAAACACCAATGACTGCAGCTCAGTCTTGCATGCAGTTGGAGTGATGGTTGTCTCTACAACCTAATTACAAGGCAATATTTTTTAGATGACTCAATGTTATGAATAAATATTATAATTTCAGTCGGCGCAACCCCCACTGAGCTGCGGTTTTCACATACAAGACCATTACATCTCTCTTTTTTTTTTTTTCCCTTTCCCCAAGTCAGGAAATAAATAGGTATGGTGTGAAGCAGAAGCGAACTTATTTCTAACACCTAATTAGCATTAGAAGTCCACAATCTGATAATGAATGCAGACATGGTGCATGCTGTTGAGCCAGGAGGGTATGATGTTTTGCTTCTAAGCGCGGCAGGCGCTTCATCTAGGGGGTCTTTAGCCATGCTGGTGGATCATGACACTGCAAATTCACTGGATATTAACCGGTGAAGCTCGAGTTATGGATCATTGAAAGTCAAACACATTTTAATCTGTGTGTAAGCTGTGTTTGCTGAATGTTTACCGTGTCTCTCTTTGGCTTGAAGTCTGTAATAATTCAGGGATGAAACCAGGTAAGAAACTGTCAAACCTGGAAATGGAAAGAGGTAGATTCATGCCTCCGTTCTCTGAGACAAAATAAAAGTATACATCAATTTTTTTAAACAATTTCGTTAACAGCGTCACTTATCTAAACACTAACCCACTAGCAGGTGGTGAACGGCATTCATATCTTCTGTTAAAGGCATTTCGTACAGGTTGTGTTTATTCTGTAAGCATATTCTACATGTAATGCCCTCATCACAATTTTATTGCCTTGCAGGCATGTGAAGGATATATGATTTATGTTTTTTTTTTTTGTAGACAGTTACGCATTATGTTGACATTAAAGCCATAATGTCACAGTCCTCCTTCTATGACTGATTGGATTGCTTGATTTATTTATTTATTTAATTAATTAATTAATTTTTTGTTTGTTTGTTAATGGATTTTATGCATTCTATGGCTCCATAAAAGGGCTTTATCCATTTACATATGAACAATGTTGAGATTTTTCAATTGCATCCATACCACATCATAAGGGTATAACAAAATGTAGGTTTATTAGTCATTCAAGTATGGCCCACATGTCCTTTTCAAATCTAAACTGATGCCAACACAAACACTACAGCCTTCAGAACAAAACAACCAAACCCAATACTACAGCCTTCAGAACAAAATATATCCAATACTACAGCCTTCAGAACAAAACAAATCCAATACTACAGCCTTCAGAACAAAATAAACCCAATACTACAGCCTTCAGAACAAAACAAACCCAATACTACAGCCTTCAGAACAAAAATAAATCCAATACTACAGCCTACAGAACAAAACAAATCCAATACTACAGCCTTCAGAACAAAATAAACCCAATACTACAGCCTTCAGAACAAAACAAACCCAATACTACAGCCTTCAGAACAAAATAAATCCAATCCTACAGCCTTCAGAACAAAACAACCAAATCAATACTACAGCCTTCAGAACAAAATAAACCCAATACTACAGCCTTCAGAACAAAATAAATCCAATACTACAGCCTTCAGAACAAAACAAACCCAATACTACAGCCTTCAGAACAAAACAACCAAACCCAATACTACACCCTTCAGAACAAAACAACCAAACCCAATACTACACCCTTCAGAACAAAACAAACCCAATACTACAGCCTTCAGAACAAAACAAACACAATACTACAGCCTTCAGAACAAAATAAACCCAATACTACAGCCTTCAGAACAAAATAAACCCAATACTACAGCCTTCAGAACAAAATAAACCCAATACTACAGCCACTGGAACAAAACAAACCCAATACTACAGCCACTGGAACAAAACATTATTGTTGTGAAATAATAATTGCTGCTATTGTTGTTGTGTAACTTACTGTTTATTATTTTTAAAATAAATACTTAAATAGTTTGATAGTAGCCCCCAATTACTATGATTTCATTTACATAACCAGGTATTTCATTAATAATTATTGACATTTCTGGACCAAGTGACAATGTACAAGACCAAGGTGTTTGTTTTTTTTTTAATTTTTTTTTAACATTCAGAATGAACATTTGTTAGGTCTCCTTCACCCTTTTATCCATTTATATGTTTTGAAGCCTCTTAAGTAAACAGTACAAAACACAATCGATCAGGTGTGGACTTTTGGTGGTGCTTTGCTTTCAGGCGTAAAATTAACTGCTCATTCTGTAAATCCATCTGGAATTTAGTTAGGAAGAATTTGAAGATCGGAGCCGAGCGCTGCGCTGAACTATTTTTAGGGCCCATACATTATCCATTATCAGCTCAGTGGCCAGTTAAACAAGATATAGTTCAGATCCAAGCAGGTCCTGAGCATCCACACATAAGGTTCTGGGTTACTGATCGGAAGGTCGAGAGATCAAGCCCCAGCGCAGCCAAGCTGCCACTGTTGGGCCCTTGAGCAAGGCCCTTAACCGTCTCTGTTCCAGGGGCGCTGTATCATGGCTGACCCTGCGCTCTGACCCCAGCTTCCTAACAAGCTGGGATATGCGAAGAAAAGAATTTCACTGTGCTGTAATGTATACGTGACAAAGGCTTCTTCCTCTTCTATCCTAGGCCTACACATTCTGCTTTGTGTGACGGGATTTTCAGCAGATGGCAGCAAAGTCCCATTTTACTGTCATGTGTGGCCCACCAAAAAACATTTGTGTAGACTCCAGCTGAAAAAAAGAACACACATTTTTGCCCCCATTATATTGGTGAGAAAGTGAGCGATGGAGAGAGAGAAGAGAAGAGGTGGTGGTGGTGTATTATTAGGTACATTTGCACACAGTGGGGTGTGTAAACAGAAAAAGAAGAACCTCTGTGTCTTTCTTTGTTAAAGAGGGTTTACATGCTACATTAGGAATGTTTCTTGAGGAGGCATGTTTAGAAAATGTGTTCAGTCTGCTGCTTGAATTTGGTCAATTTGATGCATCCAGGGGAGCAAGGATGACTTTTGGGACCCCAGAGTGGTCCACTAGGCCTCCTTGCCCCAGAAAATATTCATTCTCCTTGGTAATGTTCTTTCCCTACTCGCTAAGAAGAAAAAGAAACGGCACCTTTCCTTGTCACTGGGGTTTTTGTACCTTTTTAAATGGGCATCTTTCACCTGTCAAAAAACAAAACATATATTAAAAATGGACCATAATTAGCTTTTAAGGTAAAGCTTTTCAACGTACATACTGAAGTTATAAAATATGTATGCTTGAACATTACCACGCCAATATCAAGGAGAAAGGTGCCTCTTTTCTGAACGTGTAGCATCTTCTGATTACTCGGAGGTCTTCACACCAACCACACACCACCCCAACAGGCTAGATCATCAACATCAGGCTTTTTGTTGCCCCGCCCACCCCCTCAGAACATATGTATTTTTTTTTCATTAACAGACATCATCCATCCATCCATCCATCCATCTTCTATACCACTTATCCTTCTTCAGGGTCACCGGGGAACCTGGAGCCTATTCCAGGGAGCATCGAGCACAAGGCGGGGTACACCCTGGACAGGGTACAGACACAATCTTGCTTTTCAAATATTAGGCTCATTGTATAATAGAATCTATTTTCTGTTTTGTTGGAGCCCTGCAGCTTTTTTATGTTCGAGTTCTTGCAGTTTGGATTAAACCTGTTCCACTAAAATGAACTCCAATAAATGTAGTAACTTATTTATTTATTTATTTATTTATTTATTTATTTATTTATTTAAAATAGTAGGTTGTGCTTTCTCTTGCTAAAGGACATGAGTTTTAAAAGCACTGACTCCTGGTCTTCCCTTCTGGACCCTGTTTTGAGAACTGCTGAGTTTCAGTAGAACCAGGCCCTGGTCTTAGAATAAATCTCTCATTTTGGTTTCAGGGATGTTGGTGAAAGCTTTTTAAAATTGCTCGTTTATATTTATATATATATATAATATATTTCTTGTTGACCTTCTGTGGTCTCACGTTCACATCGTCATTAAAACCGGTCAAGATCACAGAGCGCATCTTCAATTCTCCAGGCTGGTCTCTTTAAACTTGGCAGAGTTTATTGCGCGGATTTGAGGGCTGCTAGGAAATTGCGCTTTTAAGATCACCGAGTACTTATTTATTTATTTGTTTGTTTTATTTTTGATGGTGTTGCAATCGAAATCGGATCATTTCAGGCCATTTGTAATTCTCATGTCTTGTTTAAAGTCGGCGGATGAGCAGTGCTGTGTGTTCTTCCCCTGCACGATGCTGTGTGATGGGTGAGTCCAGCATCCATGCGCAGCGCCTCTTCTCTCTCTCTCTCTCTCTCTCTCTCTCTCTCTCCAGCTCATTCCGTGTGTTCCGTTCGGACTGACTGATCCTCGCTATGCTCTCATTCTTGTGTGTGCGCACCACACTGGCGCTTTTCTCCCGATGCTGATATGAGCGCTAAAGCGGCGCCTCGTCTTCCCGCCCGAGCTGGATGTCTATGCGCGGCTGTGATCGGCGTCAAGAACTCGGCATTAAGGCGGAATTAACGGCGGACGCCACCGCCATGGGCAAATTCGAGCACGTCTGGCTCATTTTCGCAGGTCTCATCACCGCCGCCAGCGGTAAGTCCTAAACCTGGTTTGATTGTGATCATCTTTGTATTTATTTATTTGTTTGTTTGTTTATTTTCGGATGCGGGTTTTTTTTTTTTTTGGCGCAAGCGGATGGCTGACTTCTAAGGACGCACGCCTGTCAGATGCGCGGTGCCCTTTTCCTTACACTTCCCAAACTTGCATCCTAATAGACTAGAAGTAGTGGAGGAAACACTGCAGAGGAATATTATATACAGACTGTTTGCGAATAGCGGGATAATCTGTCGAGATGGAGGCTGACGCGCAGAAATCCTCCAACTTCACTCAATGTCTGACTCACGAAGTGTTATTTAGAGGACACGACATGACGCCCAAATGAGCTTGCGTGGAAATTTGATTGAAGGGGGGAGTTGGCAAGTGGGTTGTCGAGGGTAAATTTTGGCCAAAAATACGGGGTGTGTGTGTGTAAGAGAGAGAAAGAGTGTGCGCGCGAGAGAGTGTATGCGTTAGTTGTGTGTCTGTGTGTGTGCGCGCGCGCGGGAGAGAGAGAGTGTGTGTGTGTGTGTGCGCGCGCGCGCGCGCGAGAGAGTGTGTATGTGTGAGGGAGAGAGAGAGAGAGAGTGTGTGTGTGTGTGTGTGTTTGTGTGTGAGGGAGAGAGAGTGTGTGCGAGAGTGTGTATGTGTGAGGGAGAGAATGAGTGTGTGTGTGTGTGAGAGAGTGTGTGTGCGAGTGTGTATGTGAGAGAGAGAGAGAGAGAGTGTGTGTGTGAGTGTGTGTGTCTGTGTGTGAGAGAGAAAGAGAGAGAGAGATTGTGTGTGTGTGAGAGAGAGTGGAGAGTGTGTGAGAGAATGAGTGAGTGAGTGAGTGTGTGTGTGTGTGTGAGAGAGATTCCATTATATCTTATCAGAAGAAATAAATATGCTGTTTAAACCCTAAAACAGACTGTGCTACAAACTTTTGTTTGCCCAAAGAGTGCCAAAATATATGCCACATTGTGAAAGCAAGCCCAAAAAGCATGTACTGTCCTTTTTATTAGCTTGATCATATATTATACCCCCCACCTTAATTAGTTTTATTTTTTTAAAAACATGGCTTAAAATAGATCATTTGATGATTTTGACTGACCTTTTGGCAAAACATTCATCAGAATGAATTGAATTGCAGTTTGTGTTTAGGCCACGAAACTATTAATTACCAGAGCATGCTGAGTGATATTGAGGGTAGAGTTATAGCCTAATTATAATGTTATATTGCATAATTCTGTTGACTTGGCCATGGAATGTGTAATTTGCACATCCAGACCAGCCCGCATCACTGCAGTTGCTCTGATCAATCTCACAGCAGTATCAGGACTGTAGATACTACTCTCATTCGTGAAAAGTTTATAGGCCTCTTTGACTTAACTTGAATATTTAAAAAAAAAATAATAATAAATTGATGCTTTAGAGATGTCTTCACCTCCAGACGCAACAGTAGGAGAAGTGGAGCGGATAACGGCGCAGTTGCGCTTGATGTGATTTCACGCTCGTTTAGCTGGCTGACAGGTCCCACAGGCCATGTCCACCGGATAGCCGATGTAAATTCGACAGAATCACCTTCTCGTTCAAGACGTGAACGTGTGTAGGCAGGGTTGGGCGAAAAATGAAGGAAAATAAAAGTGTGGTGAAGATGGCACATGCAAATTATTTGCGATGTATATGCTTTTCTCCTGACCCAAACCACCTCACACCTAATCCTGATCTGAACTTGCACTTTTTTTTTTTTTACATTTTCTAAAACCTCATTGAGAGTCATACCATACTAGGAGCAGCATCATACAATGTATATTATCATACAGGGTTCTTGATTATTTGCCGCTGTGATAAAAAGAGTTGCCAGACTGTATTTTTGACATCAGGATAATATCTGATTCTGGGTCTTCTCACGTTGGCGCATTGTGCTGCATTGCTGCCTCACAGCTCCAGGGTCTCTGGTTCGATCCTGAGACTGCGTTGTCGCCCACTTCGTTTTTTTTGGTTTCTTCCAGGTTCTCTGGTTTCCTCTCACTTCCCGAAAAACATACAGGTATTCTAAATTGCCCCTAGGTGTGGATGAGGTGTGTGGAAATGGCGCATGCATGGGATGTGTGCCTCCCATCTCTGGTGAATTCTTCCATTAGGCTTGCGAAAGGGACAGACTGGAGATCCACCACGACGGCGGATGAATAAATAATTCTGCGCAGATTCGCGATACGTTTTGCTTTAATAATGAGAGATATTCTGTATACAGCAGAGACCAACAGCCTTAGCTGAAACAATACATTTTCCATAAGATCTAGCAGAACCTGTATTGCAGTATCGTTATTATCCTCACCTCTGTGCCATTATTTACATTTCCATCAAATTATAGTGCCGTAGCTCAGCTCTGCGTGTGGTTCTTAGAAAAGCCAGGGGAGGCGAGATCCCTGAAGCTTCCCCCATAGTTTAATCTTAGATAATAACAAAATAATAAGCCAACATTATGTGTGGTTTTGCTGGAGACCTGATTATTATGAAACATCATAATTAATATGAAGGCATTTAATTTATCCTCTAAAGCGATATGGGTGTGTTTACAGGACAAGGGGTGTGGCCGGATGACATCCAATGGCAGCGGTATTAACATGGAGCACCAATACAGTGCATTAACGTTGAGCTTGAACATAAAGTGGTTTTCCGCTCTCGATCAAATCATTAGCTGGCTAGGATGTGTTGCTGAAAGGAAGCAGAAGCTAGAACATTCCATACTGAAAATAGGCCAGCATGTGAGTTTGCACCTCTGAAATGCACGGATTGACAGCGATGAAAGTCGGGTCTCGGCAGGGAGAACTGGGTGTCGGAGTGGGTGTGGGGTGTGTGCGTGTGAGTGGGTATGGATGCGGGTGTTACAGTAGGTGTCTTTCAGCTTCCCTGTTCCCATTATGTTCATCGTTTTACTGGGTGTGCTCTTCAAAGGAATTAGTGATGCTCCGGGACATTTCCTCTGCTTCCCGGGCCTGTAAAAGAATCATTAGTTTTGCCACAGCTGCACTATCAGCATTAATTACGATGAGCGAGCGGGGTGGGGGGTTAACCTCAAGGACTTGATGTGGTGTTATCAGGTCAGGAATTGTTTGTTAATAAGGAATAAATCACGATGCGGTGCAGTATCGATACTACACTGTTTCACCAAGAACAAGAAAGAGTACATTTTTCTTTAAAAAATAAACAACAACAAAGTGTTTTATTTCTCTTATACCACAGCATTTTGGCAACTTTCAAAATATCTGATTTATTAAAGAACAATACATTGCTTATTTATTTATTTGTTTAATAAAACCTATTATAGTTGCATTTAAGTAGTTAGTTCCTGTTATCACTTGCATTATAGCAGCAATAAAGTCATACTCTCAGCTTCTCCTTCTCTCTCTCTCTCTCTGTTAATAAGACACAAACATGCAGCTTGTCATGTTATCGAAAAACGGGAAAGTGCAAGCTCCTCTGTCTGAAGACTTTCTCATAGTCTTCAGGAGAAATTGCTGACCTTTACAAAGCATTGACACTAGAGACTCCTTCTATAAATGTTCAGTAAACATCTCCTTGCAGAAAATTATATCACTTCTGTGATATAATATCAATGGTTTTATATATATATATATATATATATATATATATATATATATATATATATATATATAAATTTTTTTGTTAAATAACGCTTAAAAAAAAAAAATTTGTTTTATTATTCTTAGATTATGTAAAAGTGCCTGTGAATGAGCTGTTACTATAGAAACGATAATATGATCGAATGAGGTGTTAAGATTGTTAACGTGTCAAATTCGCCCGAGCCGTGGTGTTATAGAAAATGAATCAGAACCTTCAGATTTGAGAATTTACAGCGCTGTGGTAGAAGTAATTCTACATCATGTCTGATCAGGTGTGATGATTGTTATTATAATTTTTTTGCTAACTTTCAAAGGATCAAATCAAAGGTTACAAGAACTAGCCATGTATCGAGACATTTTGTATAACGAGACTTAGGCCTACGTTTAAGGAGTAAGAGTTGGCATCATGTGGGGCGGCTGTGGCTCAGGTGGTAGAGCGGGTTGTCCACTAATCGTCGGGTTCGATTCCTAGCCCGCATGATTCCACATACCGAAGTGTCCTTGGGCAAGACACTGAACCCCAAGTTGCTCCCGATGGCAAGTTAGCACCTTGCATGGCAGCTCTGCTACCATTGGGGTGTGTGAATGGGTGAATGAGACACAGTGTAAAGCGCTTTGGATAAAAGCACTGTAGAAGTGCAGACCATATCATGTCTCAACTGCCATTTTATGTTGTTTAGTATTTGGAGTAGCCCAGATTTGTAACCGTTGCGAAATCAGCGAACATCACTCCAGCTGCATTTAATCTTGCGTTAGGAACAGTCGAGCATAAAAGCTTGCGATGCAGGAACAGTAATTCAATTTACCAATTTTACACCGACTATAAGATGCCTCCTTGATGGTCCAAGGCAGATGCCCAGCGACAATTAGATGACATTGAGTTGTTGCCAAACTACAAGACATTATGAATCTGTCCAACCTCAAGCCTCGCATGCAAATGTGACATTCGAAGTCTCGAGGGAAAGGAGACTGAACCGAGGCCTTTCTCTATATTAAAACACGAAGCCCCTTGTTGACTTGCGTCGTCTAATATAGCCGGAATGTTGCTTTGTTGATCATTACACGTTTGGCATTTTATTTCCCCGCGTTTCACTCAGAAACATGAAATAATCCTGGACATTGATGCATCAAGTATAAAACATTTCTGCAACAAACACACAAACCTGCTTAAGAGGCCACTAAAAAAATGCCTTTCAAGTGATTATAATGCTGATGCCATATAAACATGCCACGTTATTGAATGGCACTGATTAGGCAGGCAGATGCAGAGCAAGGAGCCCAAATCATCAATTATTCACTGGACATCTGGCTCAGTGCAGCAGAGGAAGCTCTTGTTTTAAGTTAGTCACTGCTCTTCCTCCACTCCAGAAAGTTCCGTCTGCATTTTATTTATTTTATTTGTAAATTTTTTATTTTTTTATTTTTTTTTATTATTTACATTTTTTTTTCTGTCTGGTCATCAGTTTGAGACACCCGGGTTCCAGATGGAGTGACCCATTTAAAGTATGTATGTGAAGAGCTGTCTCATACATATATAACCGATTAGAACTTTTGAATTTCAAAGCAGCCCCTGTCAGCAAAAACAGTGTTGCTTTATTCATCTATTAATGTGACTTTTAAGCTCTGGAATCAGGAAGAGAACAGAAGAAGGGGACTATAAAGCTTACAATTCTTTTTAATGCATTTTAATTAGCCACCATTTTAGGCTCTGAAATGGCAATTTATAAAAAAAAAAAAAGGTTTTGTGTATTTCCTTTTTTTTTTTTTTTTTTTTGGCACTTCTCTTTTGCACCTTCTGGCACCGTCAACGCAGCCGTTGACATTACGCTGATAAATTTGATGGTGAATTTGGTCAGGCAACTTTTTTTTCTTCTTTTTTTTTTTTCCTCCTTTTATTTGGTGCAACCGCAGAAGTGTGAAAAATGTGCTCGTGCTTTATTTAGACAGGAGGATTTTCTTTCTTGAGAGATTTGCTGCAAGTCTAGCCTTCATTCCTTTTAACTACAGTTTTGACTTTTCCCTTCATGTTTCCTCTCAGCACATAAATAACAGCCTTGTGATTGGTGAAGTCTCCAACAATGGTCTAGAGAGAAATAATGTAACCTCAGGGTTATGTTTTCCAAACCAACTCTCAATATATGACATCCTGAGAAGTTGTTTAAGAAGTGCGGAGTTCAAAACGACGCTCTATTTTGCGGAGTATAAACTACGCTGGTCTTTTAAAAGCTGGCCATTAAAGCTTTGGCTGTGAATTGAGATCGGTGGTCTTGGAAGGCATAATGCAATCCTGTACACTCACCAGCAAACAATTTAGTGCCATTGAAATCAAAGACAGCTAGCGACAGAGTTTTGGCAGTGTCTAAAAGCCACAAATATGAGAACGACATAGGATGATTTAATAAGTCATAGATCACGGGCATCACGGATGCCTGGCCCATTGTACAGTGAGTTGCAAATCTACCACACGTCCTTAAGCTCACTCCATGATGTTCTCTTTTTCCCCAGCCTTAAATGTCTCCAAACTCCTCTTCTTTGCATTATAAAGCGTTTTCCCTAGACCCAACGTTGCCACTATTATGTAAACAGAATGCAGTTATTTCTGTTAGTTATTACCGATTTCATTTATCTCACACAGGTCTGCCGTTAGAGGATCTTCATCGTATAATCCGACCTGGAGAACACGTGATTGAACAGTCTGTTAAAGAATACCGATTTTACTAGGATGATTTCATACAGTGTACGAGTAATCATTTTATAAAAAGAGACCGCTGAAATCGCTAGTTTTACGCGCTAATGGACGACGTGGTCAAGTTGAATTACTACATCTCTTTTCAGTTCCGTTCAGTCTCATCTCGAATCGTGTGACCAGCATGGAGTGTTTACAACACAACAACTCCAGATTCATGGGACTCCGTTAAAGCCAAATGAAAGAATGATTCCTCGGTTACCACCCTTGTTGTGGATATTTAGAGAGACCGTGTAATCCATGTTAAACGGACGCACCGTTTTGCTTTTGATTTATCATCACGATGACCAGGAGTGACAAGGACTGTATTGCGGGGGGGTTGTGGGGGGAGCAAAAATGTTGTAGCAGCCAGCATGAAGAACGTTGTAGGAGGCAGCAACTCCTCCACGCACACTGCCTCTGGTGAATCAGCACGGCCAGTTCAGACATGTTGCTATGGTTTTACTGTTGACAATTCAGGAACACTGAATGAAGCTGAAATAAGGCCTTTGACGTACAGCAAATGCTGCGGCTTTCACTCCTGCATGTTTATACGTCATTATAATGGATAGTTTAAAAGTTACCTTGGCTGTAGTGCTGTGGGGTGGGGTGGGGGGGGGGGGGTATGTATGAAGTACAGCCGAATAGACATTTTGAAGTAATAGAAATTTTTTTTAAAAAAAGAAAGAGGTTGCTTATTAACACCTAAACTCATTAGAGGAAAACTCCGGCCTGAAACACACATAATATGTTTATAATGAAATATTTATGTTCATTATAACACCAGTTTGTTCGCTGGTGTTGGATTTATTGGAAATAGTCAGGCAAGCTAGCATTGAACATGAATCTCCAGAACGTAACGTGGCCTGGTTGAGCTCGGCTGCGTAGCGATCAACGAGATGACGAGCGCAATGTCGTTGACCGTGGCACTAGCATGAAAGTCGAAGCTTTGGAACTTTGTTTGTTTGAGCAGATGAGGAGGTTAGAGAGCTGGACAGAGGTAAAGGTAAACATTTATGATCGAGATGAAGGAAAGAGTTAGTCCAACTGGTCAATGAAAGAAGTTTAAGGCAAAAAATTCAACTTTAATCATAAAACAAATCTTTTGCACCGTTGGCGATCACATAAAATAAATGTTTTATATAAATAATGAATGTTTCCTAACGTCCTTCGATGGTGCACTTAATTAGACTGTCATTATTTTGATGGAAACATGCAATGAATCGCAAGCTTTTTCTTTCTTTTTTTCAAAGCAACAATTTTTAAAGAATTTGTTTAAAAGTTATCAGACATTCAGACGGGAACGTGCCTTGTGTAAGGAACTTTTTCCAGGTAAATGACACAAAGCACCGACTGAATATTACAGTAATGTCATTAAAAGCAGACGTTTTAGCTGGGCTTTTAATTACACACCTAATTAAGTGCCCATTAACATGGTTACTCATTCATAAAGCAATTTAATATTCCAACCGTGCGAGCGCGACAATGACGAGTTCCTACCAACTGCAAAGTGACTGAGCGACGCATCAATGCAGCGCCAAAATCGAAACCTGAACATCTAAGTGCAGCTAATTGTGGAGTTTTTTGCGTTTCATTCTTCTATGTTATGGCATGCCCCTCAACTACTCGGAACAACACCCGGTAGCTTTTGAGGACTGGAAATATTTAATTACATTCAAGAATGTCATCAGCCTCTGCTAAAACATGAGAGGAAAATTATAGAATAGATTACTGCAGCCTTAAGCTAACAGTGTGTTAGTGAGTCAGGCTGATGACTTTGTGATGTTATTGATGATGTCTCAAAACCGTGGGAGATTTCTGACAGAACTCACACGAAGACTACACGTTAGATGAAATACAAATGGACACAAACCATGTCCACCTGTCCCACCTGTCCATATCAAAGTATACAGTCATGTGAAAAAATAAGTACACCTCATGGAAATTTTTATTATTTATTTATTTAACATATTTGGACAAGAAAACATTTGATCCCCTTTGAAACGGTGCCTATTAATAAAGTTGATACGCTTTATCTAATGACACATAAAATTGACATTTTGTAGTAATTTTCACAATTTAAATTAACACCCAAAAAAACATGCATGGAAAAAGTAAGTACACCTCTACATTTATCACACATTATATTCAAATCCATAAAATTGGAGCCAGTGATTAGAACCTGCTTAGGGAGTGCAGGTGGAACCGGTATTATTTATACCCCTCTCATATCTAGTGTCTGGTTGTCCTTTTGTTGTTGAGGTATGTGGTGTCATCATGCCAAGATCTAAAGAGTTCTGTAAGGCCTTCAAAAAAAAGTTTGTTGATGCCTAGGAGTCTGGCAAAGGATTTAAAAAGATCTCCAAATTATTTGAAATACATCATTCCACTGTAAAGAAAATCATCTACAAGGGTCGCAGATTTCAGGCGACCAATGTCCAGGACTGGCCGTCCCTGCAAATTCAGCCCAAGAGCAGATTGTCTGAGGTAATAAGAATTCTCCAAGAACCCCAAAATTGAATCACAGATCTGCCAGTAAGTCTTGCAACTGTTGGTGTCAAAGTGCATGCGTCTACAATCAGAAAAAAGCCTTTGTAAGAACACAGTTTGCCAATGAGCATATAGGCAAAGACCAGGCCTTTTGGAATAATGTGCTCTGGACAAATGAATCAAAGATAAAGTTGTTTGGCCACAGTGACAGCAGACCAATGACAGCTTTTCAAGAGAAGCATCTCATACCAACTGTAAAGCACGGTGGGGAAAAGTTATAGTTTGGGGTTGCTTCTCTGTCTCAGGGACTGGACAGCTTGCATTCATTGATTCAACTATGAATTCTGCATCATATCGAAGAGTGCTTGAAGATAATGTGAGGATCTGTCCAAAAGTTGAAGCTGAACCAAAAGTGGACCTTTCAACAGGATAATAATCCTAAGCACACTGGCAAATCCACCAAGGAATGGATCAAAAAGAAGAAACGGAGGGTTGTAGAATGGCCTAGACAAAGCCTGGATTTGAATCCCATTGGGGTGTGTGAAATGGGCAGTACATGCAAGAAAACCCTCAAATATGTTGCAACTGAATGAATATTGCATGGAGGAGTGGTCAAAAATTCCAGCAAGCCCGGTGGACAATTATGCAAAATGCTTACAAGAAGTTATTTCTGCTTAAGGGCTTTTTCCACAGAAGATGATCACATCTGTTGATATTTCTGTTGAATACATGATTGAAAAAGCTAATCCGTCTTGTGGTTTTGTTCAAGTATATAAACTTTATTTATAGGAACTGTTTCAACGATGATCAAACACATGACTGTATACTTTTCCAATCTTCAGTTGCCAAGTTCCAGTGGATTTGTGCCCACTGTAGCCTCAGATTCTAGTTCTTGGCAGACAAGAGTGGAACCCAATGTTGTGTTCTGATGATATAGCCCATTCATCTCAAGTTGTGATGTGTTGTGCATTTTGAGATGCTTTTCTGCTCACCATGGTTATAGAGAGTGGTTATTTGACTTATGATAGCCTTCCTGCCACTTCAAACCAGTCTAGCTATTCTCCTCTGATCTCTCTCATCAACAAGGCATTTCTGTCCACAAAACTGCTGCTCACTTGATGTTTTTTGTTTTTTTGCACCATTCTGTGAGAGAATGCTGTATGTGATAATCCCAGGAGATCAGCAGTTTCTCAAATACTCGAATCAGCCCTTCTGGCACCAACATCCTTTCCGACCGTTAGAAGGAAGAGTACGATTTCATTGTACAAGATATAAAATAGACAGTGGGCCTCTTGGGATCCCAAGTTGGTGTGCTGAGTCCAGTGACCCAAATGACTCAAATCAGGTTTTTGAAATTTTCATCACCATTATGGCTCACCTATTGACCACAAATATGTGTAGTGCTTAACATTATTTTAACTGGCTCATCTGATTTATGGGCATTAAACTTTAGTTCTAACTCTGTTTATTATACCTGGTTAATGGACTACATGCTGGATTTAGTTCATTATTTTATGAACTAAAATAACTTCCATTTAAATTATTTTTAAATTTGAAGGCTAAAGCCTTCCTCAATGATCCTACCACATTCCTCTATCCCCACTTCCAATATCAAAAGAGAGAACATAATAGAAGGACAATAACTATTGGTGGAAAAAAAATGTTGCAAATGGTTGCTTCTGTCTACAATATCTAAATGTCCCCGTAAACCCCCCCCCCCCCCCCCGGCAGCTCATTACGACTCCATATTGGTGATATTTTTTCTTATCTCTTTAGACAGGAATATGCCACTAAGTCTAAAGTCCTGCTTCTTAAGTGCTATGCGAGATTAGTACAGCTTTCCTGGAGCTTTGTGTGCTTAAAGGAAAGTAATGTATTTGACCAAATAGTTGGGGTTTTATGATAAAATATTGAATAGCAGGTTGCAAGGATAGAAAAGATGTCGGACCAAAAAGCATTCTAGTGCTCGAATCTACACATAAGGATCTGAAGTCTTTTAATCCCATTATACCAAATGCTGATGCGTTCTAAAGGTGACCAGTATAAATGCAGCTCTGACTGTCAGGAAGTGTACCATCGAATACTGATTTTTCTGTCCTTTTGAACGTTTAGGATGGTTTCCACTGTTCCATTTTCTCTTTTGTCCGTTTCATTCATATGTGGCATAATATGTGCCAGACGACTGAATGATTCCCAGTGACGCAGTTAAAAGGAGCTGGGAATATGAGCTCTCAGAAATTCTATAACGTTGCGTGCTGCTATTGCGTTAGGTACATTTTTATCATCCGAGTCAAAAATGGAGGTCATCTGGTAATTAGCTAGGGGGCGTAAACAGGCGAAGCAGAATCTTTCTCACAATACAGTGAGATTGGCACACACTTTTGTCAAAGCTGCAATGTTATTTTCCTGTTCGCTGCAGATAAGGCATCAGCCGTCCAACAGGTTTGTGATATGCTTTGTGGTTATTCATTTTATTTATTTATTTATTTATTTATTTAAAAAAATACTTTTATGGCCAGATATCAGCTTTGGGGGGGGGGGAATAATGATAGCGTTTGCTCTTGCAGTATTGCAGCATTCTGCATTTACATATTTCACATATTTATCCCATAGGAACACTATCTCTGTCTGTTTAGTGCGCTAATATGTGTATCTGCATTCATATTTAAACATGAAGTAGGTGTGGCTTAAATTGAAAGGGGTTTTTCTTTTTTTAAATAAATAGAGATGTTTTTAGTCCCGCTTGCTCCGCTTGGACTATTACTTTTGTTTGTACTTACACATGATATTTTCTAACAATAGTTAGTTGGTACTATTTCTAAAAAAAACAAAACAAAAAAAACCCCAAACCCAGTAGCCTAACTTATACCACAAAGACCCATAGTTCACGTTTCTTTCTGCAACACTTTCTAAACCAACAACAAACAATGAATAGTGAGCTTACTTTTCATGTACGGTTGTGCTCATGAATTTACACACCCCTTGCAGAATCTGCAAAATGTTAATCATTTGAAAACAAGTAAGAGGAATCATTGAAAATTGCATTTTGTTTTTTTTTTATTATTATTTAGTGCTGCCCCGAATACGCTACTTCACATAACAGATGTTTACATATAGTCCAGAAGACACATTGATAACTGAATTTACACAAATGAACCAGGTCAAAAGTTTACATACGCTTGATTCGTAATACTGTGTATCGTTACCTGGATGATCCATGACAGTTTTTGTGATAGTTGTTCATAGTGATAGTTTAAACTGCCCACTGTTCTTCAGAAAAATCCTCCAGGTCCTGCACATTCTTTGCTTTTCCAGCATCTTCTGCATATTTGACCCCTTTCCAACACGGGCTCTATGATGTTCAGATCCATCTTTTCACACTGAGGACAACTGAGGAACACAACTATTACAAAAGGCGCAAACATTCACTGACGCTCAAGAAGGCAACACGATACATTAAGAGCCAGGAGGATGTAAACTTTTTTGAACAGGATGATTGGTGTAAATTTTTATTTTGTCTTCTGGGAAACATGTAAATATCTTATGCAGCTTCTGAAGGGCATAACTATATGAGGGGGAAAAATAATAATTTGTAGCACTTATAGTTCTTTATAGTTAATATGAATGCACATCTGTTAGCTGTTTTACCACATTTTAAATCGTAGTTGAGTTACTTATCAGGGGTTGTTTCATTCTACATAATTTTTTACTCCCATATTCCACATTTTTTTTATTTTTTTTTTTTTTAAACTTTTTTTCTCCCATAAACTCCTATAGTGAGAGTTATTAGAATGTATAGGTTTACATTTAAAATGTACAATATACGGTTCATTACTGTAAACAATTCACAATTTGCAAGTAACCTTTATGCTTAAAATAGCAAAGTTTAAATAAAACACTTATATCTTCACCTGTAACTGTTATACATCAAATAGGAAAGGAGAGCACATGGTTTTTATCTATCTATGCGTTCTTTATATTGAACGATGCTTCCATGAAGCACAAGAATGTGTAACCGCATACGTTCTGTGTTCAATGCATCTGGGCTTGTGCGGCGCACAGCAACTCATCAGAGTCGCAAGATGTAATTAAAAGCATGCATCTCATCTCAGCTATTACACAAGGGTGTGCTATTAGATTAGGCTACAGACTGAAATATCACCCATGTGCCGTATAGCAAAATATAATATAAAATGTAAAATATAGCGCGGATGTTGTTTTTTTTGCAGTGTTTCTACCTAGAAACCAGCACTGTGGCATGCTTGTTTTTATTTTAAATAACTGCTCTGTACACTGCCAGTTCCTAGTGTAAAAAGCCACTATGATTCCAGCGTGTTTCTATGATCAAATATTCCATAAATCGAGTTTATAGGCATAGAACTACAGTTATGCTTCAAGGTTGAGAACCTGCGATAACCGATATTCAGCTGATTCTGTAGTGGTGGAAAGGTTAACGGGGACTTATGAAGTCATTTTGAATCCATGGAGAGGAGAAAGCGAGGTGTAATTATCTCCGAAGGCATCGCATTTCAATTTAGCACGTCTTGCATGGGTCAGGCACAGAAACCTTAAGTTAGCTGCGGTGCTTTTCACGCGAATACTGTGTGTGTGTGTGTGTGTGTGTGTGTGTGTGTGTGTGTGTGCATGAGTGCATGTGTGTGCAGGGCTTTGATGATCGTTCATGTCCGGAATAATGGACAAGTGCAGTCTGGGGGGGGAAATCCAAACACACCACAATACATATCCAGCGTTCGTGGCACATATAGACTGAAAGTAGTTGACGCCATTAGTGAGTACATGTTAGCAGCTCACTGCTGTTAGATACTAAAGGCCAAGTGGCGAGAGAAAAAAATGCTTTGTATAACTCTTATATAAAGCCTCAAGTAAATGCCAGCATTTGACAAAGGATGTCAAAAAAAATGGGAGGTACTAACTGGCGGACGTGTAACTTTTTAGGGTGGGTTTAGTCGACAATCGGTTCCAAATTTGGCGCAGATGCTTTTCTCTCAGGTGTTTGAACTTTAAAGAATTTTCTTTAAAACACACAGATGCAGATTTTTCACTGATTGAGGTTTACCAGGGGCCCTGTTACAGGAAATGTATTTTGGGGATATTTTCCAACTTATATTTTCAAGACTTGTTTACCTAAACTAATGTACACTACCGGTCAAAAGTTTGGAGACACTTGGCTGAAATGTTTCTCATGATCTTTAAAATCTTTCGATCTGAAGGTGTGATTAAATGTATGAAATCGGTGTTGTAGACAAAAATATCATCGTGCCAACGTATTCGTTTCTTTCATTAGAAAACTAACATTTTATTTGCAAAAGAATTTTATTCTGAGTGAAATACTCCGAAAAGCAGCCAATAAGTGTCCAGCGTAGGTGGGAACTCTAATACTGTTTAAAAAGCATCTCGGGGAAATTCCTCAAGAAAAGGCCAAGAATACATTTCTGGAAATTCTAGGCGAAAAGGGGGTCTGCTTTGATGATGCTAAAATACTAAATTATTTTATCACAGCATAATTCCCATAGTTCCATTTGTGTTACTGCAGAGTTTTGATGATTTTATTATTATTCTAAAATGTGTAGAAAAAATAAAGAACGTGTGTCTGAACTTTTGACCGATAGTGTATATAAGAAATTAAATCTGTCTTTTTTATTAATTATTTTTTTTTAAATGATTAAATAAGACATTTGAGTTATATTGATAATACAAGCAAATGATATACAGGAAAATGAGTTGCTCTTATTGCCTGTTATACCACTCTTTATGGTATTTAGCTCCAAAATGATTGGCGTGCTTGGTAATGATGGTTAAAACAAGTTGAAACGTTGTCTTTATGGATAATTGGCTTAATCTGAGAAAAATATCAGGGAAAAAATGTCACTCCTGTATTTAATACTTTGTGCAACCTGCCTTTGCCAATGTAAAAGCACCGTGTCCTCTCCTAATGAGATCGGATAATACAGAGCAAGGAACCTCAGACCTCTGCTCAATCCACAATCTTTCCGGATCCTCCACAGTCCTCTGCTGTCGACTGTCTGCTTCAGCTCGCCTCACAGGCTTTTTTTTATTGAGGTTTAGGTCAGATGACTGAGATGTTGTCAGGCCTTGTTCAGTGTTGTGATCATGAACCATATTTCTATGGATTTGGTCGCATGTTTTGGATCATTGTCCTTCTGGAAGTTCTAGCCCTGACCCACTGGTAACTTCTTGGCAGAGGCAGCCAGATTTTCGTTTCAAGTTTCCTGGTACTCCATGGCTTTCATGGACATCATGCATCCCAAAACAATACACTACACTGTGTCTTTGGAGGAAAAGCTCCACAATGTCTCAGATCCCTCACCATACTTAAAAGTAGGGATTAGGTTCTTTACCCTCTCTTTAACCACTATTCTTTTTGTATCAAACCCATCTCGAGTGTTTGTCATAAAAGCTCTATTTTTTTTTCTCATCTGCCCATAGAACCCGATTCCAATCAAAATGTCCGCTAACGTTTTTTGTGAGCTTCTCTGGCGCTCCTCCCAGATAGTTTGCTGGCAAGGAGGTCTAATTGTAGATTTGGAGACCTGGTGACCCCAAAATGCTGCCGCCATCTACAAATGTCCAACATTCTTCATAATATTTGGTCCTTAATATTTAGTTTTCATAGCTTTAGACAAGTCCTAATATTTACCCGGTTGTGGCTTGTAAACGATGCCCCAAAATGTAGTTTATGCTTATTAATCATGGGAGGAAAGTTTCCACAAAGGAGGCTAAATCTGCTTATATGGCAAGAGTGTGGTGATTAAATAAATCATCACCAGGAGAGGCTGCTGACTGGTTTAAATCATATGTTCTAATCAAGGATGGATAATAGTAGCAGATAAAAAATGATGTTGAGCCCGATTAGCAAACAAGCCACACACACACACAATGTCGTTAAGATGTAAATTGCGCACATATGTATTCCCATCTAGATGCGAACGATCCGAAACATTCCTGTGATTAACGGCTTTCCCCTACGCATCTGTTCTCATATGAGGGGTCGGGATAAAAACAGCAGGATATTTTGATCCCGATAAGAACTTTTTCATTTCAACCTTGTCTTCTCATATATCAGAAAACAGATGACACTTTGACTCGGCTGTGAGATCCTCGGGTAGATTGTTTGCGACGCTGCCGAACCCTTTACCTACTGATGAAATCTGTACTCCATTTATCATTTGGTGAGCGAAAAGGTTGACACTGAGCGCCGTAATGGCTTCTGTCGTTCGCCTGTCATTGTACTCCCCAAAGTAACAATTCCTATTTGCTTAAGCCAAGGTGCAATCGAGCGTAAAGTGTACATGTCGTGTTGTCAGATTTGAAGGCGTCCTGTCGCGAGGCACCTACATGCATGTGTGCAAAGCGGCATGGTGCATCTCTTTAGGGCATTCACTTAAATGATTTGTGAACACTGAAGTGTTGTTTCGCACGGTGAGAGATTTTTTCCATCTTTGTGTTAAGCCAGCTGAAGCTTACAACCTGGGCAGATTTTCTTACCAAAGTGTAATGTGTTTCTCCTCAACAAATCAAAAGAGGAGTTAAAATGGATATTCAAAGCAGTGTTTTTTTTTTGCTTTCATATTTCCACTTTGCTCCCCCCCCAATCATTTTGGGATAGAAAATGTATCAATGATTTGGATGTGTATCAACAATTACAGGCTAGAATAAATATTCGTTAGTTCCTGGTGTATTGCTAATATAGATGGCAAGGTTTGGCATGCCGTGCGCTCTGAGATGCTTTTCTGCTCACCACGGTTGTGAAGAGTGGTTATTTGTGCTGACTTCCTGTCCGCTCTAACTAGTCTGGCCATTCTTCTCTGACCTCTCTCCTCAACAAGGCGTTTCCGCCTGCCCAGGAGACACCAACAGCTTCTGAAATACTCAAACCAAAGTCACTGAGATCACGGTTGATGCGAACGTTAATTAAAGCTCTGGACCTGTATGTGTGCAATTGTATGCACTGCACTACCGCCACGTGATCGGCTGATCAGATATCCACATGAACGAGCGGGAGTGCAAGTGTTCCTGTTAATGTGGCCAGAGAGTGTGTAACGTACACACAACTAGGGATGTCACGATACCAAAAATCTAATAGTCGGTACCGATACCACCAAAAATACACGATACTCGATAGCAAAGTTGATACCATGGTGTGGTATGAAAACGAAATAAAAAAAATTTAATTAAGAACTCTCCTGGAGGACATCCTCCTCTGGCTGAGAGAGAGAGAATTTTAGTTATCAAACACTGTCTGACAATGAGTGGAGGTGCATTCCTAAACTCGTGCGTGCACACACACCTTATACTCTGAATGCAAGCATTAGTTTAAATTCACTGATATGGTGGCAGGATAAAAAGATTTATTAAAAGCATGAACATGTGAATAATTATTAGTGACATTAGGCTACATGTTGCTGACAGGACACGGGCTGAATGGCGATGCATGGTGGTCCATTCGGAGGTAGTTTATAACACTGCAATGTGTTAGCGTCGTTAACAAATAACTGGCTATCGCTAACATTACATGGAGCATAACGTTAGCTGGTTTCACGTCTTCGCCAAATTCCAGGTGTTTCCTCGCTTTGTTTGAAATGAACGATAGCATCGGCTGCACACCGGAAACCGATACTAGCTTTCCTCTCTTTATTCCTCTCAACGAGTCGGGGCGGAGCTAAACTTGTTAAGCTAAGCTAATCTTCTGTAGTTTTTCCCGTGTGCTTCTAGGCGTTCTTCTTCTTCACCACTTGTGGACCGACTAAAACACTTGCATGTATTTGCTGCCCCCATCAGGTCCGGAAGAATTGCAACCTCGGTATCTCCATTAGAAGTAGTATTGATCCTTTTGTCATTTTGAGAATTGTGGGTGAAGTGGTACAACAAGCGGACCTCCTCAATCCACACTCGCAGCGGTATTTTCAAACCCGCCCTCGAGTTAGTTCCAGTGTGTAAACACATGGACACAAAGGTATTTTTTTTTTCATAGTCCGGTCCCATTTCTGCTTCCCCAATATAGCTGACTAAATCACCTCACCGTTAAACAAACAAACAAACAAACAAAAGAACAAACTGCTCAGTTGTGGCTTCTAAAAGTGAATCAGAGAGCTGATGTGTAATTACACCCGCAAGATCATATAATTACGAGTGAATGAAATCCCCAGATTTCCAGCATTCCAGAAGGTTTTTTTTATTATTTTTTTTAGCTCTCTTGTAGAACAAATACACTTTCTTTTTAACCTTTTAACCTTTTCGAAGTGTCGATCCACACCTGCTCCATCAATCTCGCATCCAAATGAAGCGTAAACGCCCTAGAAAGCCTTTCAATTCCCACACTTGTTTATGCTCTCTACAGCGATGTAATGATCGCGTGGCCTGTATTTACAAAGTAAGGTGTTTGTAAGGTAATGATACTCATTACACCAACATGGAGTAGCAGAAAAAAAAAACATAAATACACTGATTACTCAGTGTCCCACTGTTTAATGTCACTTTTTAAGCGAACTGCATTTTAATGTTTTGGGATGTGAACACAGCGTCGCCTCTACCTGAATTATTCCACACTGTGTTTGTGCACCATTTATATGAAATACAAAGTGATAGATAGATAGATAGATGGAGGGATGGATGGATGGATGGATAGATGGATTATAGAAGTGTGCAACACAAATGACACCATCTGTATCTGCTTAGCTCCAAATATCTGTATCTTTTATTCAGATTTAAAGCTAAAGTGGGAGTGGCCTAAGATTTCCTATCTTTTTTTTTTTTTTTCGTGAATTCATACTTGTTCTCCACCAGATATGCATGCATTTTTTAAAAAAATCCTGCCTCATACAGTTATTTGTATCTGCTCGCAATATTTTCGAGCAAATTTGGTGGTTTGTTTTCTGTAAATAAAAACAAACTCGTAGCAAAATTTGAACCAAGGATGAATGAATGAAAGCTGTAAATGCATCGCACAGTACCCAAGGTTCACTTTCTTTCTCCTGTGAGTAAAAAAAAACCAAAAACCTCCTGCTCATGCCACTTTTTTTTTGTCACATCTCAGGCAATCGATGTCCAGAAGCATGTCTCTAGCTTCAACCAGATGCCACGCGAACCTTTCTGACAAGCAAGAAAATAAAGAGAAACAATAGTGCATCTTCTATTTGTGTCTGTATTTGAATCTATTTACAGATAAATATAGATGGATAGATAGAGAGAGAGATGGATGGATGGAGAGAGATGTGGAAAAAATTGTATTGTCATTACTGAGATGAGAATTAAGCTGATCCTAGAGGCTCACGCACTAGAACACCCACAAAAGCGCATGAAAAGACAGAAAGCACATTTGTCATATGCTATGTCAGCCAGCTGGTTCTTTCTACCCGTCATGATCTTGCTCTCCCCTGGCGACAGTCACATTGTCTCTGTGTGCATTACAAGGCCTTACTCTGTCATTCCGCTTATATTCATCATTGACATTTCGCCTGGTTTCTTGTTTATGCCTTTGCGCCTCTGCATTATTCGGATACCTGTATATTTATGCCCATGCCTGTTTCTGGCTATGGTTCTACATTTTCTGCGTTTGTGACACTACCAGTGCAGCTAAATCTACACCTTACAGAAAATGGATTCGTTGTACGCTTGGTCAGTGAGCCAGTTATTTTATTTTGAAGCTAAGCAGGGTTGAGCCTGGCCAGTACCTGGATGGGAGACCTCCTGGGGAAGACTAAGGTTGCTGCTGGAAGTGGTATTAGTGAGGCCAGCAGGGGGCTCTCACCCTGTGGTCAGTGTGGGGCCTAATGTCCCAGTATAAAGATGGGGAAATTGTACTGTAAAAACAGCACCGTCTTTCAGATGAGACGTTAAACTGAGATCTTGACTCTCTGAGGTCATGAAAAATCCCAGGACACTTATCGTAAAAGAGTAAGGGTATAACCCCGGGGTCCTGGCGAAATTCCCCCATTGGCCCTTCTCTATCACGGCCCCCTAATAATCCCCATCCCTGTATTGGATACATCACTCTCTCCGCTCCACTAATATCTGGTCTGTGGTGGGCGTTCTGGTGCACTATGGCTGCTGTCGCATCATCCAGGTGGATGCTACACAGTAGTGGTGGTTGAGGAGACCCCCTCCCCCCAACCCACCCAATACAATATAAAGCGCGTTGAGTGTCTAGAAAAGCGCTATATAAATGTAACTGTAACTAGCTTATTTTTACTACTGAAAAATTTACACCAGATTTATAGGTGAAGACATGAGCCATAGAGGTCAGTACTAGATGAATCGGTTAGCACTGTGTATCAGGAGTGTGTACGCTACAATATTTCTGATACCTAAACCGATACACCTTGAGTATCCGCCAATACTGATACCCTTCTCGTAGTGTTTTCTACCAAGCTTTTCTTTTTTCTTTTTTTTTTTTTTTTAATTGAAACTCTTTCATACAAACTTATTTATACTGTCAACATATTTATAATGAGTATAAAGTGTAATAACAACAAAAACTTCCACTTCCAAAATACATTACTTTTCCATATCCAATTCCAATGTTTGCCGCTCATTACAGGATCCGATATCTGATATGTTTTCTTTGATATCTGTTTACCGTTATTTGCTGCTATCAGCCCAATATTAATATCGGGTATCTGATCCGTGCTGTCTCTATGCAACATAAATGAAAATATATTTAAAAAAAAATCTGTTTAATCTGTGTTCTTGAACCCAATATGATCAAGGGATGTAACTGAGCATGTAAATGTTTATTTGGAATGAACAGATAATGTTTTCTAAACAGATACAAATATAGATACGGGTAAGAGAGAGCACTATGTTTAGTTTAGTTTAGTTTTTTTGCCAGAAAGTTCCACATATGCATCAGGACTGGGATCCCATTGGACACAGCTAAAACGTTTTGACTTTCATGTGGATATAAGTGTGCAGTCAGAGATGAAGCTTGTGGGACAAAGATAGACCACGCTCATTAACGTGAATGCTAACGATGCATTTGTGTTATCCTTAGTAACTGCCTGGTCAGGGTCGTAGTGGTTTAAATTAGTCTACTAGTTTGTTTATATTTTGAGAATTAGAACAAGTTACATTTGTTGGAAAGTGTCACAGGGAGGTACAAACAACAATAAAACAAAAAAGAAAAAACCCGTACTCACCCTAATCCACACCCACTTCTGTTTTAAATACAAATATTTGGAGTACTAAACAGATACAGATCGTGGCATTGCGTTTACACCCCTACTAGAGTATTTTTGTTTCTTAATTACTGATAAGAGAGTTCGTTTTGTCGATTTTTTTTTTTGTGCTCTTGCTCCGTCCTTGTTGTCCCCTTGGGTTAGGTGACACATTACCGTCACAAACACTCCAAATGGCACTTTTGCAGCTTTGTGAAGGGCAGTGATCAAATTTATTCCCCAACCATTCCCACTACTGTCTCTTACCAAGTTTAAGTGTCAGTAGCTTTCATTCTTCATACTGGCAACATCTGCACTGCACAGAGTTCATAATGCATAAAGTCTCCCAGAGGACGAGTTTGTTGCTGACGGTGCTAAATTCTTTAAAGTGTGTTTGGGGATGCTAAAAGCTGCAGTGATAGATTAGGCCATTTACCCTAAGCCACAATTTTTCATTGTACTACTGTATATGCTTCAGAATGGTCGGGACAATTTAGCATACACTCTTATTTCAAGCTTGAAATTGTCTTAGGATTTTTTTTTTTTGGAGATGATTTTGCTTATTTCAGGCTTTTATTTTTAGAATGAAGTGAACCGTTAAGCTTGGAATCAGTGGAAATGTCCACAAATGGGTGCATTTTTTTTTTCTTTTTTCTAATAATGTCCTAATAACCCATATTTTACATATCCCGACATGCTAAGAGATATTATTTTTTGCAGGGCTTCATATGCAAATGTCGGAGATGGTGAGAAAGTCGATTGCTTCTTAGCTTGTGACTAGTTCCCAGCGTCACTACTAATTGCCCAGTCAACCAGCCATTGTGCACCTCTAAATACAGCTGGGGAAGCTTTTTATTTAAAGAACTGTGCGTTAAGGAAGACCTTTAGGATCACCCTGCTGAGAAACTATCGATCGGGTTGAGTAATTTAAAAGGAAGCGAACGTGCAGAAAGTCACTTCATCTGAGCCGAGGTCTACAGTCGCATCCATTTCCAGGCAATGCTCATTCTGTACCGCTTAAAGGCCATCAGTTTTTCCATTACAGACAGCAGTCGTGGTGGTCTCGGATGGATTTTTGCTAAAATCCTGCAGAGAAATAAACTGTCGGTCCATCCAGGTGAGTACACAACCGCTAGCTTTGCTCAGTTATCACTTCGCTCAGAATTCCAGATAAAGGGTGGACACTTGAACAAAAATCCTACTCAGATTTGAAGCCCAAAGTGGGCGTGGCCTAAACCAGAAGGGGGATTAAATAGGGACCTTACACCTTTACCCTCGTAGAAAAGTTATTGTTGCTTGTACATAGACATGGTATTTTCTTACAGATTGAGTAGGTTCTATTTCCAAAAATATAAACAATGCACCTATTAGGCTTTTCCAAATATTACCTTTCATGTAGTGTGTTGTAGTTTAGTATAAGTTTCAGAAATCCAAGAGCACGACAAACGGAGTTATTGACTCCCAAAAGAAAGAACCGATTCTGAACAGCTGAAACGAGTCATCAGTAATTCCAGACTTACTTCCTGTGCTAACAGGAACCTACGTAGGTTTGCAACAAAAAACCCACCTCTGGTCTTTATTGAATATTCATTAAAGATGGGGCCGTACCCACTTTTTTTCATTGGGTATATTTTCGACCGAGTGTTCCAAATGCGTAGTTTTGGGTTGCATACGTTTACAGCCAGTGCACAGCTGTTGGCCTGTTAGCTGTTAGCCCCTGCTAACCTGCTAACTCGCGTTTTTGTCAAGCTACATATAAACTTACCCCTGAGAAACCGTCCTGTTCTTGCCGTGCTTGCGATGGTGGTCCGGGTCGATCTTCCGACGTATCGTTATCGGACTCGGGGCTCAAATTGACGAGGTAAAATCGACATAGAAATTCAGATACGGTCGTGGGTATTTCCTTTCTGACACGCTCTGTAAGCGGTAGACCAATCAGAGCAGAGTAGGCTCTCTGAAAGGAGGAGTTTAGAGTGAACGGATCCTGGAACACTTTGCGACACTGAGGAAAGAGAGGCGACGCTGCAATGTAAATTATGAGAATATTAAAGTGTTTTTTGACCTTGGATGCGTGTAAACCTATCGTACGAGACGTCTGAAACAAACTTGGGCATGTTTAAAAAAGCATAACAGGTGCACTTTAAACCACAGTTACCCTGACCATGCAGTTACTAAAAAGGTACCATGTAAATGCATCTCGCAGTGACTCATGTTCACATTAACGAGCGCGGTCTTTCTGTATTCGTATCCGTTTAGAGCACATTATCTGTTCGTTCTGAATAACGTATTCGTATTCAGTCACATCCCTAATTCATATGATGTGTCCTTACAAACGGGGGACTCGTGAGATAATGTTTGGACGTCGAAGTGACATGAGGGTTAATTCTAAATCAAGAGTAGGAGAACTCCAGGGCATTTTGGTCTCAAGGAGAAAATCGAATCGGGCTGGCGGAGTTCACGCGCAAACCCAGAGGTCTTGTAGAGGTTTAAATTTGTTCACTGTGTAGATTGGGTTGCATTGTTTGTTTCTATTGTTCTAATTCCGAGTTCATTAACCCTGCTGAAAAGCAATTTCGCATACCCAGAGCACCTAGAGTAAGTGCTGTTCTTAGTCTGGGTCAAGTAATTATATTCAGGTCAGCTCCGTACATTATCTGAAGAACACCGCCTCAGCTCAGCTTGGAAAAAAAAATATATATATAAAATGTCACATTACTAAAGATAGTCTTCCATCAGCGGTTTGTTAGACGGTAGCCTTGCAGCTTTAGTACAGCTGGTTGATAAAAGGTGGGCTGCTAGACTGTTTAGCAGTTACTTATAATGAAGCATTCATCAAATGACACGGCTTCTCCTTGAGCAATTGTTATATTTTTGTCAAGTGTATTTTTAAACCTGATGTCACTATTAGTTCCTGCAACATCGACAACAAAAACCACATTCTTAACTGCTTCATGGACCTGCAAACGGTTCTTATACCACACATAGCACTGGATGTCGGATTTTGATTTCAATGCAATAGCATAATACAGTTTATACCTTCTCCTATATGATTGGTCAGGTGATGTCGGTTTATTTTCCATTTCAGCTGACTGCAGGGCAAATCACACGTTTACATTAACACGCTTGGTCTAATACGTTATTGTTACTATAGAAACCGCTCTTTCAGGGACTTGTACGGTGGGCGCTGTACTTAATCTACGCTTAATAATTGACTGTTAAAAACTAGCTGCAGTGTAACTAGGGAAAACGTGTCATCTTCAATATTGTAACGTCTTCTGTAACGGGATGTTGGTTTAGCGTAGTGGAAGGAGTCTCCAGTGTGAGCGCTTTTGTAATAGTCAAAGGAAAACGCCTCCTTTACGGGTTCCACCACGGGGAAATTCTTTAAGACCTAGGGCTTCGGGATTTCTTTGTAACAAACTGCATGTATGTATGTATGTATGTATTTATTTAAAGAGGGGGAAAAGAGAGAAGGTGGTGAAGGAACAGCTGTTATGAGTGATAACAGGAGCTAACTTTTGTGGATGGTCCACAACATCAAACGGAACTGTAAACTGAGGGGGAAAAACGATGATGTGCTGCTGCTTACTAAATAAGAATGGATGACCGAAGTGGAACCCGATGTGATCGGTAGACCGGGTTGTCCACTAATCGTAGGGTTGGCGGTTCGATTCCCGGCCCACGTGATTCCACATGCCGAAGTGTCCTTGGGCAAGACGCTGAACCCCAAGTTGCTCCCGACGGCAAGCTGGCGCCTTGCATGGCAGCTCTGCTACCATCGGTGTGTGTGAGAATGGGTGATTGACAACCAGTGTAAAACGCTTTGTAGAACCGCTAAGGTTAAAAAAGCGTTATAAGTGCAGACCATTTACCATGATCTCCTGCGTCACTGGTGTGCTTCCTGATTTGCTTTTCTGATCACCACGGTTGTAAGGAGTGGTTACTTGAGTTACCGTGGCCTTCCTGTCAGCTTGGACCTGCCTGGCCATTCTCCTCCGATCTCTCTCATCAATAAGGTATTTCTGCCCACAGAACTGCTGCTCACTGGAGGTTTTTTTGCACTATTCAGTGTAAACCCTAGAGACTTGTGTGTGTGTGTGTGTGTGAAAATCCCAGGCAATCAACAGTTTGCGAAACATTCAAACCCGCCGTCTGTGTTTCAGTCCTGGAATGGACATGCATTCTTCTGAAGAAAAAAAAAAGCTGATATGTGACTAATTAACAGCGTACTGGCATTCTTTATCAAGTCTTTAACCTGATTTACCTCACAAGTTGAATTTCCTCTAATGTTATGTGCTTAGGAAACAGTCTCATTTCACTGTAGCAGGCAGTTGCTCACGGAGTGTCAGGGAGTCCCCGGACCTGTGTGTGTGTGTGTGTGTGTGTGTGTGTGTTGTAAACCGCTGCACTAATGGGCAATCCCAGTGTGCGACTGCACAGTTCAGCGCTTTGACATTGTGTTTAAGAGAGCCCCGATGTTTGATCAACAACTTGTTTTTCCCTCATTTGATCTCGACTCCCTCATTCTTTCAGCAATTTAGGCTTGTGCTGTATGCGTTCGTTGTTTTTTATTTTTCTTTTTTCCTTCTTCAAGGCGTACAGTTTCCATGGTAACTGCTGCAGCACTTATGGTGGAGGGAGGAAGCTCAGAGGAAACTTCTGCTCGAGTCGCCTCAAAATTTGCAGTCTGTATTTGCGTGGGTTGCCATTCTTGTGAGAATATTTATTAGAGAAACACCATTTCTGTTCTTGTTGTTCTGGTCCTGAACTTTACCGAGCACAGAGAGCACATGCGGACTGTGAGGCGTGAGAGCAGGCATGAAATTTGAAAGCGCACTTATTTTCAACCGAGCTGCCAAAGGCTTCGAGTTGTACTTTTTATTTATGGGTCAGTTAATGAATTATGGGTTAAACAGTATGTCAGCTGTTTATGGTTGTTGATGTGGGTGTAAATATACACACTCTATAGAACAGGAGTGTCGAATAATATGCAGTAAGCCACGAGAGGGCGTGTAACAGTGATTTATTTATTATTATTTTTTTTTATGATGTGGAGAAGAACAAACAATTCTTCCACCATGCAATGTAGTCTGTAAGTACTAAGCTTTGGTTGCTAAGCAACATAACCTGACAAATATTAGGGTATTCTGTGGACAGAACAATGGTTTAAGTGTAACCGTTTTATTGAATTACGTCGAAGCCGCTATAAAAAAAAACAATCTAATACTGCTCATCCAATCCGATTTTAGAACCGAAGATATTCAGTGTATAACGTTAGTCCAATATTAAGTGGGTGTGACCAAATTAACACAAGTTTTGTAGACCAATGACACACGAACAACCTCTTAAATGTGTTCGTTTATCAGCATTTGCATTCTGAATGAAGCAAATGAACAGATTTCAAATCATTACCCAAAAAAAACAACACATTTTCTAAATTATATATCAATATAAATGAAACTATAACTGAAATGGACTTTTTTGGTTTTAAGTGTCATCACGCTACATGAAATAGACCATCATTTTAAAGTGAATGCTATAGATAAAAATCTAGAAAAAACTTTTTTTTAATGTAAAAGTTATGATTGAATAAGTATTTGCCCCTGTTGCTTTGAAACCCCTTTTGGAAAGATGTGGTTACAACGTCAAACTATTTTTTAGCTTGCTAATGAACAATTAGAGTTCACTAGCACGTTTTGTAAGTAGCTGAACTATGGAAAAAAAAAAAAAACAACGAAAGCTTGGAATTCCTACTCGGGAACTCTTGGGACGGTCTCCTGAACCCCGAGTTCAGCAAGTGACATCAAATCAACATGGCTGCTCACAGCATCAGCAGTAAACAAAGTAGCACAGGTTACCTTTAACATGAGCTTACGGTCAAATTCTCTCTCTTGCTTTCACTTTATTTCAATGGTCCAACTTCCATTCCTTGACGTTTAGTAGGCCATCAACTTGTTCCTTGAAATTGGCGTTGAGAATCCGCTGCTTCACGACAGTTTCGCGTTGGTTTTAGAGTGTCTACGTTGGACTCTCTGAATAAAGTGTTACCCTAATATTTTTATGCTATTTGTAATTCATACGTTAAATAGATGTCCTCGTTGGCATGGAAACATTTTTGTTAGGGAAATGAAAGCTATTTTCTTAATCATGTAGCGTATAGATTGTGTGGGAGGCTTCTTTAATGAAGGAATGTTAACAAATGTGTTCTTGGAATATAATAATAACTCAGCAGGAGAACAAATTCAGAGAGCACTAAAGCACCCTGTCGCATTTTCTGCCCGTTTTAATGCATGCCTTAATAGTTATACAGCTGTCTGAAGTAGTCTTTTATAGAAATCTACATAGAAGCTCTGATAAGAGCGTTTCAGGCCAAGTTATCAACATGCCAGGCTTTTCAGTATATAGAATTTGTCCCATTTGGTTTTTTGTTTTTGTTTTTTTATTAGCCTAGCAGTGTGTGTGATCGAGGTAGAGCAAGATAATGCCACGCTTTCAGACAGGTCAAGCTGATTGTGGTGCCAGGACATGGAAAAACGAACAGCATGGTGCACTTAAACCTTTTGCCTACTTGTTTTGTGCTACCCTGCGCTCCCCTCTGGATGTGTGTCAGGAGGCCGGGCCAGCACACGTGCTTCATGCTAATGAGCTGTTATGCTGAAATGGATGGTTTAACACTGGCAATTTCTAAATGAAATTTACAGCTGCATGCAGATTGTGATGCCATTTAAAAACAAAAAAACAAAAAAACAAAACACAATGCATAGAGTGCTCCGTTCCAAACAGTCGCAGTGAGGTTTGGTCAAAAGATTGCTTGCTCATTTGTTATGCTATCACTGGATGCCAGGAGTTGGGATGGAAAAGATGAACGTCTTTTTCATGTGAGATGTTTGTCAGCTCCCCCCTGCTACTCTCTGAATTCGCAATGATTTGAAGCAAACCATTAAAAGGGCTTTTTGATAAACGGTTTTGAAGTCGAACCCACGAAGACAATTGAAAGGTTAGAGAATAATTGGGCCGGGATCACACAATACCGCTTTTTCTCTCAGAGTAACAGACCCAAAAGAGGTATTGAAAAGTCGGATATTGATTTGACTTTGTCATGTGGAACAAAGAGTGTGTGTGTGTGTGTGTGTGTGTGGGGGGGGGGGGGGTAATAAAATATTACGTATATAAAAAATATAAATGTTTATTTCATTTTAAGCGGTGCATGCAACACAAAACTGATGATGAACAGGCTGTAATTGTTTCCTGCTGAAAATATGGCATTGGGAGTTAAGTCTTGTAGTGGTTTATCTGACTGTCAAGCTTAATCATCAGATCTATCATCTGTAGGGATGTTTTGTAGCTCAGACAGGGACAAATGAGTATAAACCTGATGTATGGAGCCACCCAGAACATGTGAAATAATACACGCGTATTACTGCATCCATTATAAGTATTTGAATATCCTCTGTGCTACCGTATGTAGAAAGTAGTCTTTCTCCTCACAAAGAATCCAACTCTGCCTCAGCGGCCAGCAGAGACAGCATGTGGAGTCGTCTTTGTCCCATTTTAGTCCGGAGTTTATTTGTAATCCGACCCATTAGGCAAAATGAACGTTCTTTTGCCTTCTCGTAGGTTTTCCTTTCATCGACACTTAGTGTGGTTATCCATGTGTTCTTTTTTTAAATTCAGCTAAAAACATGTAGGACCTCACTGACTGCTCATTAGTTACAAATTCAGACTCGCACACCAATAATATTTACGAATTTATTTCAGTTTCTTTGACCTCACAGTCTTTGGAGCATGTTCTGTGTATCATGGTGTGTGTGTGCGTGTGTATGAGAGAGAGAGAGATAGAGAGATGGCTAATGGCCTAATCATTCACTTCAAATCTTTGCTCATTGATGGCCCCCTAGTGGCCAGGGCACCTGGGCATGTGCCCAGTAGACCAGGTCTGTAATCTGTCCCTGATCTGGGATATTTCCACAACATCTGTGTGGATTTGCTGCACTCTTCCACTGCTGTACATTAGCCAGCCTTGTGTGATGCACGATTGGCCCCCTACTGCTGTTGATTAAACTGGGGATGAACTGTGCGTTCATTGGTTATAAATAACATATTCAGCGCTGAATAACATAAATCCGATCTGCCATCTCGGCTCTTGTTAGGGATTTAGAGATTCTCTGATAAACGATATCGTGAAATCTGGAATAGGCCTTGCACATACATTGTAGTGTCCTGTGCATCATCGTGAATCCCAGAGTGGCGCAGAATTGGTGTGAAAGCCCTCTCGCATGCTCACAGTTTGATGACTTCTATTGTACAGTATATGGGTACATCATCCCAGAATTGCTGATAGCAATCATTTTAATACAGCCAATCCCTAGAATGATGTCCACGAGGGGAAATTGGAAGGAGTGAATCACCCTCTGCAGACAGAAGTCTGAAAACATATCAGTATATCATGCCTTTGCTTCAGCTGAAACCAATATTTTATTAACTGCAGTATCAACACGGTGATGGTTGGGGAAGAAATCTGACTGGAGGGAAAAAAATACAAAAAAAAAAAAAACCCAGCAGATGTCCATTAGAAGTAAGAAGCCTCATGTAGGTAAATAGTTATCGTTGTCTAGTAGAAACATTGCCTTGATTTTTGCATCGTCCCTTTAGGGTATAGCCTGGTAATAAGGACCCAAGTAGGGATATTTATTATTCTGAATTCTAGCACTTTGTATAAGACAGGACTGCATGCATCAGTTAAGTTTTCCTACCAAAAAAAAAAAAAGGATTCAGAAATCAATCAGAGGGCAGGTCTGGCAGACTGATGACCATCATCCCCTTTTCAAATCGCATTAGCTTTACTAACCTGAGGAAATGGAGGCTCGCATTAATACAGTAATAAACAGAACAACACCAACAAAAAGCCAAGAAGCTTAGTCAGAGTCTCATGGAAATTGATCAGAGAGCCACATGGGACTATTCTTTGGAACAAGAAATTGCTTCGACGGGAACGTTCTATATAGGCACTCTTAAAATCATGCGTTCAGTGCATCTGCTCTTATCTGCCTTACTTACAAATACTACTTATTGTTTCCTGCATGCCACTATACCCTAGACCACACTCTTGCCCCAATAACCTGACAGCTCATGCTCTGACAATACACAGTGCAGAAATTCACATTATCAAAGTTGTCGAAACAGCCTTCACTATGGGTGACTGGTGATTTCATTACAACCATAGCTTGAAATATTACAAATATTAGCCAGATACCCTAAAAGCAAAGCTAGGTCTGTACGCATGTAATGGAAAGCCACTGTTTGTATTTGTGTCTGTCTATTTAGTTGGTCAAATATTCATATCTGTATTCGGATTTTAAACTCGACACGAGTGGGGTCTTAAAGTCCCCATGAAATCAAAATGGAAGTTTTGTGGCTTTTAGTATGAATAATTTAGCCTTAAGTTCAGCTATAAGCTAGTGTGCTCGAAAACAATGACAAAATTCACATTTAGAAGATATATGCATTCAAAAATGAGTCTCTCTACCACCAATATGAATCAACAATTATAATGACATCATTCTGTACTTCAGCTTCTCATCAGATTTTCTGTCCAATCAAATTCTCTCTAGAATCAGAAGTGTAGCTCCGCCAACATTATAAAAATCCATTGATAACTGTCTAGTAAGGGGCGGCTGTGGCTCAGGTGGTAGAGCGGGTTGTCCACTAATCGTAGGGTTGGCGGTTCGATTCCCAGCCCACATGACTCCACATGCTGAAGTGTCCTTGGGCAAGATACTGAACCCCAAGTTGCTCCCAATGGCAAGTTAGCGCCTTGCATGGCAGCTCTGCTACCACTGGTGTTTGTGTGTGTATGAATGGGTGAATGAGACACAGTGTAAAGCGCTTTGGATAAAAGTGCTATATTAGTGCGCCATTTACCATTTATTACGGCGTAGCTGTAAATCTGTGAGGTAAACTAAACGCTATTGGCTATTTAAAAAGGGGGGCAGAGGCACTTGATATGTCCCGTCCTGACTTCCCGTTTCAGTGAAAATGATATCAACACGTTGAATAACGGTGCACGTTTCAAGGCACTTCACTGGGACTTTAACCAGAAGGTACCAGCAGTATGGCGTGTGAATTCTGGCTCTGACGGTTTCTCAACCTCAGCTACATCACTCAAGTGACCTCTTCAAGGTCGTGAACTGTTAACAGTCAATGTTATCAATTTAAAAAAAAAAAAGGGCTAATATATCTCTGTTGTTAAATCTAAAGCAAATATATGTAGCAAATGTGTAGCATAGCCTGAAAAATGTGTTCATTTGTTTACCGTTCATGCTGTGAGCAGCCATTTTGATTTGATATCGCTTGCTGAACTGGGGGTTGAGAAGACCATCCCGTGTTTCCCAGTAGGGGGGGCATTTTCTTGTTTTTTTTTTTAAGTAGTCAGACGTCTGAAATTTTGAGTTTTAATTGAACGTCATTACATTTAACCGCTTGGCAATATGCAAGAAACTTATTTAGCAGGTAGTTGTGTGAATGAGGAATGCAAGCCTGAATCCTGGGAGTTTCATAGGTTGAATATAATGAATTCAATAAACAGGTCTTCAAAAATTTGAATTGAATGTTGCCAAATAGGTCAGGTAGAGGTACGCAACTCCAGCGTTATGATAACACAAGCACTATGTAATGGAAGAGAGCAGGACAAACTGCAACTTAAAAACCAGATGAGCTTTAACATCAAGCCATCCAAACCCCCTTATTTGTTTAGTCTAATTTCTATTTATTGACTTTGCCTGAGGGAAGCCCAAAGGGGTCTGTTTTTATTGACTTGTTTTTCTTTTGAGATTATTTTGGCAGGTGGGAAAATGCTCAGTTGAACAACTGTTGCATGATGAGCTGTTGGGTGGGGGGGAGCAAATGCCTTGAATTCACGGTGGACTGTACCTTAATAAAATAGCCAGTGTGTAATACTTGGAAGACCGTCGGTGTAGAGGTACTTGAGTTTAGAGAGTGTTAGTGAATGGGTTTTTTTTTTTTTTTTTTTTATCACCCGGACAGAAGGTAAGCGTGGGAAACCTTTCGAAATGAGAGTTACAGAGCAAAGCAAAGTCAGATCATATACATAGAAGGAATTTAGTCAAGTGGAAATAGCAGGCTTACCTATTTCAAAGGGCTTCTTCTTCTTCAAGGTACTCCTTCCAATTTTGCACTTACATTTTGGTTAATGTAGGGGATTTGTGGTTTGAAATGTTCACAGTATGATAACCAGTGTTGGGTAAGTTACTCAAAAACATGAATGCACAAGAGATGAATAATTACTACTTTAAAATTGCAATTTGATTATGTTTAATTACAATTAGATTACTAATTACTTCGCTTTCAAGTTACTATTAAATCTACAAAAATACACTACAAAGTGAAACTCGTAGTTCTTTGAGTAATTCTAGCACGCGTCAGGGTATGACCTGGTCAGAAAAAGTTGAATTTATTATCAAACACGCCTCGGGTGTTGTGAATGTTTGTAGGACTACCAGACTGATAAAATATAAAACTTTTCTATTTTTGCCATGCAAAGTACATTATCTTTCCTCATGCCCTGTTCATATCCTGTTCACATAAACTGGAACTCCTAGATATTTACACACCTTGTTTTCCTGCTCAGAATGAGAGGATGTTACTGTTTCAGTTTCAAACCATTTACTGGTTTAAAAAATAAACTAAAAAAAATCGACGTATATTCATTTTTCCTCACACTGACTGTGTGAGCTAGCGTTTGGCAGAATTGAGAGACTGTCAGCCAATAAGACACGAGCGTTTCCACGTATTTTCCTGTAAACCCTGTGTGATTGGTCTCACCTCCGTTCACTGAAGATATAACGTTACAACACCGCCATCTTTTACTGATGTTCAGTTACGTATTGACAAACCGCTCCAAGTGGAGAATTATTCAGGGCAAAGAGAAAATCTTTGTGGTTACAGCCCCCAGTGCCCAGGCCAGGTTACGCCCCTGGCAGCCGCACAGAACGTGATACATTTTTAAAATGCATTTTTAGTTACTATTGTTTTCTTAGCAATAAATGTGTAACGCAAGTAACATACTTTTATTAACATCAGTAACAGTAATCAGATTATATAAATGTAAACTGTAATGCATTACTGCATTATCAGAAAGTCATTAGAGTAATGCATTACACCCAACTCTGATGATAAACTAGTCTAAAAATATCATGGTTTTCAGGGTATCATTGAATTAATCAACCAGTGGTGGTGAAAAAGTAAAGAAAATATTTTCTTATGAAATCTTTGCAAATTGTTTCTTCTTTTTCTTCCTTCTTTCTTCTTCTTCTGTCTTCTTTCTTCTTCCTTTTCTTCCCTCTTCTTGCTTCTTCATTCTTCTTCATCCTTTTCTTCCTTCCTCTTCCTTATTCTTCTTCCTTCCACCTCCTTCTTCCTTCTTCCTTTTCTTTCCTCTTCCTTCTTCTTTTTCCTTTTCTTCCTTCCTCTTCCTTCTTCTTCTTCCTTCCACCTCCTTCTTCTTTCTTCTTTTTCCTTCTTTCTTCTTGCTGCTTCTTTCTTCTTCTTTCTTCATTTTCTTCCTTCTTCTTCTTCTTCCTCCTTCCACCTCCTTCTTCTTTCTTCTTCTCCCCCAGTTTTTGTGAGTCTGTGCCCACTGTAGAGTCAGATTTATGTTCTTGGTGGCAGGAAATGAACCCAATGTGATCTTCTGCTGTTGTTGTAGCCCATCTGCCACAAGGCTCATTGTGTTGTGCGTTCTGTGATGCTTTTGTGCTCACTACAGTTGTAAAGAGTGGTTATTTGAGTTACCATAGCCTTTCTGCCATCTTGAACCAGTCTGGCCATTCTCCTCTGCCATCAGCAAGGCATTTTGGCCCACAGAACTGCCAACTCTTCCAGTACATGGCAAGTATTTTATAATATAAACTGAAAGACAGTGGCGATGCCGAGAAGTGGCGTACTGAGGGGGAATGGGGGGGGGGGGAAGGAAATGCATTTTAATTCGTATTTTAAAAAAAACACAAAAAAAATCAGTGGTGAGGTAATCGTACACAGTGACTAACTGTGACACTGTTGTGATTTTTATTTTTTTCCCCCAGAATCGATTTGCTGTCCACCAAGCCCACTGGCAATGGATCTCTGAAAGCACATGCTGTTGGTGGATGTATGATACACAAGAAGCTCACTTACAGTGATTGATGAGACCACAAAGCTCAAATCCCTAAAATCTTTTCCCCTCTTGGTTTCTCTTTCAGGCAACACTTCACTTTCTATCATTCGTACATTTTCTAGTTCTTTTTGGTAGGCCTGGCCCTCAACTGGAAGAATTATTCTTTAATGCCTCTCTCTCGTGCTCTCTCTCTCTCGCTAGCTCTCTCTCCATCATCAGAATGAGGCATGTGACAGGATTTACACTAATTGCTATAAATGTAACCTGTGAAAGTGCTCCTCTCATGTTTCGCCTCTCTCATTAGATGGTTTCACAGATAGGCCCTTAAAATATGCTTGCCTCCTTTTAGAGAAATCTATGAGCCTGTGTCTGGGGCGGTATCGCAGTTATTAGTAATAAAAACAAGAAATACAATAAATCGCGGCCCACACGCAGAGGTAGTTTTTCAATCCGAAGCACCATCAGGTCATCGTGGTCACTCAAACACCTCGAAGTTATGTCGGATCGTTGTCCTTTGAGTGATCACTGCGCCCTATTTACCAGCTCACCTGTCAGCAAGACGTGGCATTTGGTCGAGACGTGAGCCGCTTCTTCTGCGGCCTGGTGCACAGTTGCTTGCCTCCGAGCTGCAATCGTGGATCATTCTCAAAATGAAGAAAACAGCCCAGGGTTCACAACCCACGGCAGACCAGTGCTTCTGCTTCAGAAGCCAGACTTAATTGGCTAGACCGTTTCTCCTCCCCAAAGCTGCAAGAAGGCAAATGAGACTGGTGTGCGAACGAGAGTGTCTTTGCACGTCTCTGCTGGAAAGCTGTTGTACAATAAGGCCACTTGATGGGACTGTTGCCAGCAGAAATTGCACTGTAATGCGCTCCCTGTGCTCCAGTTACCCCAGACATCCTTCCTGTATTGCGCTTGAGCCCTTCTGTTACTAATCCTTGTTTTTGAGGTACTTAAATTCTCTGTGAAATGGCTTGAGAGCCATGGTTTGAAGCCTGAAGTGCTTGACAGATAGCCAGTAGCATTTGAGATAACACCCCCCACCCCCAGTGAATCTAAATAAAGCGAGCTTTTAATTGGAAGAACACAAGACTTGTACGGATATGAGCCATGAAGGATTTTTTTTTTCTGGAAGTGACAAACTACAAAATGAAAACAAGAATGTCTCCAAAAGTATTTTTTCTGGATGAACTATACATTATTCTATACTATATTGCAGTCTGTACAGGATTACTGTTTTTTTTGTTTGTTTGTTTGTTTGTTTTTTGTGTGTGTGTATGATTTGTTGTGGCCAAAAATGCTTGATTTTGCTGCAGCTTGTTTCTCAAAATTTGACAGTTTTTCGTGGAAAACTACTTGAATTGGCGAAATTGCGACTGCACAATGTTTTACACGGCTTTTCGCAGTGATGTTTGTTGATAAACGAGACCTTTTAACTGACTCATGTTCGATACATGTGAATCAAAGAGGGTTTGGCTGAATGTGCGTTGTAGCGATGTCACATGGTGCGTCTTGGCAGAAATGTTTTTTTTTTTTTTTTTTTTTTAATTGCAGGCTCCTCCGAACATTGCAGAGTTTGCTCGATTCCTTTCTGCAATCACGAAATCCTGTAGAGACTGTACATACTAAGAGGCAAATGCACAAATTTTTACTTTAGGACCACTTTAACACCGAGGGACTTTTAATCCAGCCCAGAGACTGGTACATCGTGTATTTATGTCTCCTTGTATAAGTAATGGCATTATCGCCACCATCATTGTCACTTTAGGGCCTGACAAAAGCCCTAATAAAGTCGTGTTTATTCTGCTAATCTGTGTTTCTTCAAGGTATTGGACATGACCATCACCGTGCTTGCTATTTGAGAGGCTTATAACATGCTGATGGGCATTGTTTATCGATTGCTTGCAGTAGCCGTGCCAGGAGAGCGTGCGAGCGATTACGAGACTGATTTAAGTCCATGACGCAGGTGACACAGAAGGCCGCTGTTGATTTAACTGTCAAAGCTGCCTACATTTAAATCTAAGGCGGGGGGAGGGGAAAAAAAAACAGGGCGATAGAAAATGAAAATACTTGGCGTTAGACATTGACAGGCAAAGTCACATGAAAGGAGGCACAGAATAAAAGGGAATTTTTAAAGACCTATAAAGCATGTAGTTAGAGCAGCGATGAGGGTGCTGGAATAGAGGAGTGTATGTTAGGAGTGGAGATGGTTTTTTTTTTTTTTTTTTTTTTTAATAATACTTTTCATCACACAGCACATCAGAAATATCACACTTTCACTATTTGCCAAGATCAAAGATCTTGTGAAACACCAAAAGTGTGAATTGTTATGTGAAGGGAATGCGGTTCTGGTTGTCTGTCGTGCTGGAAAGAGCACCTGATTCAGAGCGAAAAGGATCTGATTTTTTTTTTTTTTTTTTAAATAAAAATTTCTTTTAGAAAGACATTCTACTGGGTAATTAGAGGAAATTACCCATTTCTGTAGAAACACCGCCATAATGGCGTGATAACTGTCCACGGGCATTACTTCAATTGCTCTCTCTTCCTCTCGAAGCATGCAGCAATGCATCGCAGCTGAGAGATCTCGACAGTGCTCTGATTACACGCTGACGATGTGCTTTGCCTGCTGCTTTACTTCATGTGTGACTCATTCTAAAGCGCAACACTGCTATGCACCACTCGACTGAACATGGCAGGTGGCTCGTTCTCCCCCCACCAGCTTCAGTGATGTCAGACCTGCAGGTCCAGGGATCCTTCTAGACACAGTGGGGGACACACACATGATGAATAGGAACGAACCTTGAGGATTAGCTGTGCCGTTCACACGGGCAGAGCTTGGTGGTGGATCCATATTTAGCATATTTGGGAGGGAGAATAAATTTCTGTCCTAAACGGACGGCTATCGATGAAAACTGCGTGTAAGATTCTGGGCGAACATGTTTTTATTGGAGGAATAAAGACTTCATGCAAGTCAACGTTCTGATGAAAATGTATATTTTCTCTATTGGTGGATTGTTTGTTTACTCTGGCTGTTTTCTCTAAAGATCATGAAGACGAGTGATTAATCACTTGGTCGTTTGATTGATCCTGGTGCCATTTCAGTCAACTGGCGGGTGCAGACTCAGAATCGGACCGAAAGCGAAAAATACTGAAGTGTAATGTTGTGTGTGTATGTAATGTATGCAGGGGAAAAACGAGCCATTGTTCAGCAACTACCTTTCTGGGGTTTTGTTCTGGATTTTTCTCCATTTTCTCTCAAATTTACTCATTCTATGTCACAGGGCTGCGTAGCACTCTTGGAGGAGAACGCTATCTGCCCTCTTCCGCATACATGAGCTCAGAGATGCCCATGATTGGTTAGTATGGGTGTGATTGACAGGGGAGACCAAGGGTACCATCCCTGCCACCCAGATGCTTTACAAGTTGCAAGTTCATCCAATTGCATGCGTTTATGTAAATTATGAGCGCTAAGGGGGTGGTGGGGGGAGGAGTTTAAAGATGAACGAACAGAGAGAGTACACATTTGTTTGGTCATTTCGACTTTTCGATCGAATGCCATCAGTTCAGTAGAGGTGTGCATCAGGTTAAAAAGAAAATGGTTGTTTTCTTTGCAACCCACAGAAAGGCCACATTCATTAACAAATTAACGAATGTACAGGGGTTTAAATGAGTTGTTTATATTCTGCAAAACAGTCGTCTAGACTCATACTAGGTACTAGTTTAAAGTAGTAACATGAAGACCTCATCACTTTGACTTGTCTCATTCATAGCTGTGAACAAATCACTTGTGGTGAAGCATTAAGAGGTAACTTGTCACTGTTCAGTCCTGTTAGTTGCTTGTCTGGTGTTCTGACAAATTGTCCTACCTACCAAAGGTTTCTTGAACACACACTTCACTATTGTACGCCCGTAAATTCATGCCGTGTCTTCTATATTTAAAACCGGAGGCGCTTTATATATATATATATATATATATATAATGTATATGTGTGTGTGTATATATGTATATATATATATATATATATATATATATATATATATATATATATATATATATAATATATATATATATATATATATATATAGTATGTATATATATGTGTATATGAATTATAGATCCGAATTATAAATATGAATTAGCCTATTAAAATATGCTACCTAGAGTTTTGTGCTGGAGGCATTTCTGATAAGGTCACAGTAATAAAGTAGACAAAATAGCACAAAATGCTCATGGGATCATTTTACAAAGATCTATAAAGGTGTGCTATGCTTGGACAGTTTGATCAGGTAGGACAAATCATTAAACTCAAGGATCTTTGTTTTTTAATTTTTTAATGAAAGCTTTCCTTTTTTTGTGTTGTATTAATTCAAATCTTAAACTCGGGTAAAGAGTAAGTGGATCTTATATATGTATATATGTATGTATGTATATATATGTATGTATGTATGCCATGTCTCGCAGACCCATAATGCTTCTGTGTGATGCAAAACCAAAAGTTACGGGCACAGAATGGAGCAGATGGTTGGAATACATTGAGTCCCGATGACAATGAATGCGTTAGACCAGTGATGTTGCCCCAAGGAAAGTCAAGACAAAAGAATCTGCAAGTCTGATCGATGTACTCCATTAAACTGTAGAAAGTGCAAGGCGCAAAATAAATAAATAAATAAAATAAATAAAAATATGGGAAGATTCTGGGAAATGAGGATGTCGCGCTTCGCATTGGGTTTTGATTTAGCGTACTTGTCATCCCAAAAAATAGGCAGAGATTACATAAATGTGCGACATGCAGCGTGGCCTATGAGGCTTCTGATGAATTTGGTTTCTGCACCTATGTTTCTGCACCCATGTGTGACGGTGTATAAATGCCCGCGGTTTGATCGACGGCTCTTTTTTTTGTAGATCTTTTGTAGAAACGCGACGTGGAGGAGATTGACAAGTAGGATGATTTACGTAGGGAGAACGGCGAGGTAAAGAGCCAGAGAAAGACAGGTGGGTGTCGAGTGTTGTATGAATGTTCGTTACAAGTGAAAGTGATAATGACTAAAAAGGGGAAAGAGGCTATTCTTAGGAGTCGGCGCTAAGTGCATCAGCATCTGGTGCCAACAGTAGACACCTTACTTTCCCCCCCTCCCCCACACCCTCCTCTTTTGACACCCAGCGTGTGGGTGTGTCTGTGTGTCTACAGAGACGCAAACCAAAATAAAAGTCTCTACAGATAAATTAGCGTTTATGGATCCTTCCAGATAAAGCAAGCAAGAGCCTTTTTGTTCCACCCCTTTTCTTCGCCCTTGTTCCAGATAAGAGGAATGTTCCAGCATGCTCTTTAGAACCGACAAGAGACCAAGTTAATGAGCATATGCGGGTTTGACGAAGTGGCTCCAGCTTACAGCTTCATTTTCCTCCTAGCGGCTCTTTTTTAGCTCCCACAGCCTCTGGTATGTCTAAAGGACTAATTTAGCAGTGTCGGCATTTTTGTGAATGTTTGCCATTTGTCCCTCGCAACCTGGAACACGTCTAATTAATGTGTTTAGGAATTTCACACAGCCAGCGGGCAGCGAGAGTGTTGTATTTATTTATTTATTTCTATCCATTATGGTCTGGGAAGGCACGATGCGAGCTGAAACACTGCAGAGCATTCGCAATTTACTTGAAAGAAGCATTGTGTCCCTCTAGTACCGAGTTACAATTACACTTAAAAAAAAAAAAAATGAAATAAATATAATAATGACTTCGATTTCATATCTCTGTAGAGGTAGCCACAACCTGGAGGCATGTAGGCCTGTGTCTAGACACTTTCATTCCAGCTATCGTCATCTATAATTACCAAGGGCTCATAATCCGTTCTCCCCGAAGTCCTCTCACTTGGACCATGGTAAATACTTTTTTTTTCCTTTTCCTCCCAATTCGCTGGAGTGGACGAGCCTGGACTTTCTGCCTTCCATGAGTGATCTTTAGACTTGGCTGTCTCTGTTCACGTCCCTAACCCCAGTAGTGCCAGCGAGGATCTTTAGAAACACAGCGTACTTGATGACAGCTAGCAGCTGTTCTATATAATTTTTTTTTTTTTTACATTTTTTTTACTATAAAATGTGCTGCGTCTTAATTTTTTCAATAACTTCGACAGTGGAAAGGGTGAAGAACTGCTGAAAAAGGCTTCCTTTTGTAAAAGAAACAGCATACGCTGCTTTTGCCTGAAGGTATACCAGGAGTGCTTAAGGTGGTGTTGTGCTACTTACAAGGCTGCTTTAGCCACTATATCCTTATCTGGATTGTTTTATTTTTTTCAGTATAGCCTGGCATCCCTACAAGGCATGTTCTTTTTTTTTTCTTTTCTTTTCTCCCCCCAACATAACATCAAATATTAGAAACAATCCAACCCATGTTTTCTTCTCTGTGACTTTTGATTTTGTGCGTCTCCACCGCTGACCAAAATCCCAACTGTTTATCGATAGTCTCAGTGGTGGACTGATGTTTTAGCTTGGTCCACAGTTTTGAGTTAAATTAAATTTTGAGGCGAGTATGGGATGTAAACCTTCATCTGCCTTCACTTCAAGCCACTGGGTAAAGACTTGCATTGCAGTTTATAAAACTGCAATATTTAGAAGTAGACTTTATAACATTATATACACTCCCCTGTGAAATCTCGGAACAGCAAGGCCGATTCATTTGTTTGTGCTATACACCGGAGATGTTTGGGTTTGAGATCAAAAGATGGATACGGAGAGGAAAGTTTAGGATCTCAGCTTTTATTTCCTGGAATTTACTGGTATCTAGATGGGTTAAACAACATAAAACATAGAATCTTTTGTATCAGACTACCCAATATTTAGGTGAGCAAAAGTATAGGAACAGATCAGTCTTGAAGTACATTTAAAGTAATTAACGCTTAATTTTTGGTTGCTTGCAATAACTGCTTCAAGCCTGCAACTCACTGACCTCACCAAATTGTTGCTTGGTTCTTTTGTGATGCTTTTACCACAGCCTCCTTCAGTTCTTGTTTGTTACATCATGAATATAAGATTACTGGCCTGTTCCACAAGTAGACATGCAACCCCAAGCTATGACACTACCTCCACCATGTTTCACAAATGAGCTTGTATTTCATTTTTTCCTTCTTCTTTCTCTACACTTTGGCCTTTCCATCACTTTGGTAGAGGTTAATCTTGGTTCCAGAACTTTTGTGGCTCTTCTCTGTATTTCTTTGCAAATTACCAATCTGGCTTTCTGATTCTTACTGCTGATGAAGGGTTTGCATTTTGTAATATGGCCTCTATATTTCTGCTCTCGAAGTCTTTTGCGAACATTTGCTTGGCGACGCCTGCACCGCTACTCTGTGGAGGTCGTTGATGTCACTGACTGTTGTTTTTGTGTTTTTCTTCACAGCGCTCTCAACGCTTCTGTCATCAGCTGTAAAATAAAGCATTTTTAATGGCAATAATCACAACAAAAAAAACCCCTGCGAAATTCTGTTTGTACAAAGAACTGACAAGGGAGACTCTGTCAGCTAACGTTACATAAACATCACAAGTGTTACCAAAAAAAAGCCATATCAATGGTTATATATATCTTTGTTTAAAAAAAACAATGTCTATCATCCACCAAACAAGCTCCTGTGAATGAGCTGTTACTATCAAAACTATTCCATATTAAAACAAAGGGATTGATATAAACCTGTCATTTACATTACAGCCTGTGGTATAATTCAGAATAACAAAGCATGCTGCACAAGGTTAGTGCACAGCCTCATACAGCACCCTATCCTAACAGTTTTTAATCAAAGCGCTGTATACGACAAACTGAGCACATAGCTAACCAAGCATGTTGAGTTATAAACCTGTGAATTTATGAACTCATCACTCTGTAGTCTACTTTCTCTCCGTACCAAGGTGAAGGGCACGGGATCCTTGAGATGTATTGTCATTAGAGGGGCACTGGGCCTCTTTTATTTGATTTTATTTTATCTGCGACATGTACAATGTTGTTAGCAAACCAAACTGCGAGCAATAGAAACGGTTATCCCATAACACTATAAAAGGTCACCTTGTGTTTTATGTGCCACGTGTTGTTTTTAATTTCCACACGGTAGTTGGTGGGGTTCGGTTGTGATTTATTTCTGTTGTACTCAAATGTTTGACCTTTCTCTGACGATGGACCGGTACATGTACACGACGGCGTTTGTTTTTGAAGTATCCTTGTAAGATGTAACAAGTATCAATTTCGGGAGAAACGGGTGTACAATTCTGAGACGTGATCTGTGCAGCTCTTTTGAAACTGCCAATAGCACTCATCTCTGTAGTTACCTCCATGGTCTGAGAATACGTTGCGGTGTTTATATCGCTTTCTATGACGTGCGTAAGTCATTTGGAGTGACGTGTGTCTTGAACCTGATAAATACAGTGTATACCGTATCATTTTGGTTTTGGCTGCAGCCCTTAAATAAATTGCTTCATTTAAACATGATGTGCGTTTATTACTTCAGAATGTGTTATTTCTCCATCCGCTTTTCAGTGATTTCTCTGGGATTTGGTAGGCCTAATTATTTTTGAAAGTCCTCAGAGGGATAGTCGACACTTTAGCGAATTAATCTAGCCTATAATTAATCTTAGACAGGCTTTTGTTATGCAGGCCTCTGTAGAACAACTACTGTTGTTCATTAGCTTTATTGTTAGTTGTGGCCTCTTGGCAAGACACCACAGCTGCTTGATCTCACTGTAGAGTTAAACAATTCTAAATAATAATAATAATAATAATAATAATAATAATAAAAATAATAATAAAAGGGACAGATTTGTAGGTAAACTGAATCACAAAGCTTAAATGACATGTCACCTTCATTCACAGGTTACATGAAGTAGTCTATTATATACAATGACAGATGTTGCGCTTAGAAAAATGGCTGAAGATGCCACATTAAGTTAATGTGTGTTTTGAAACACATACTTAATTAAAAGTTAATTAAGTATGTGTGTTTTGTTTATCAGTGACATCATGATAATGAGTCATTATTGATCACATATACACAGTGAAATTAATTTCTTTGCATACCCCAGCATGTTAGGAAGTTGGGGTCAGAGCGCAGGGTCAGCCATGATACAGCGTCCCTGGAACAGAGATGGTTAAGGGCCTTGCTCAAGGGCCCCAACAGTGACAGCTTGGTAGTGCTGGGGCTTGAACCCCCGACCTTCAGATCAGTAACCCAGAGCCTTAACCACCAAGCCACCACTGCCCCCATCATGATGTAATGCTAAATGAGTTATATGTAATAATCTAATATCTTTGCTTTCCAACATGTCTGTCTCCATTTTAACTGCAGTTGACGTGAATTACTTAAGACTTTCTGCAATGACTTTCTGCAATCTAGCCTCTTCCTGTGGAATTGGTGAACTATAAGTGCTGGTTGGAACCTTAAGTGAAAGGGCCCGTCTCCGTGTGTGGCTGCATGCGCGCTTCTGTCAACGATGAAGGAGAAACACACCAACAGCTTTGTCCCAGATCTGTACAAAAGGGAGGACTTGATTGAATGTCTTCCGCGTCATCTTTCTCCTTTCAACACCGCTTCGTGCGCTGCTTTCATTACGAATTAAATAAACCCTAAAAGCCGGTCGCGGCAGCCGCGCCTTAAGGACCAGGCACAATTAGAACACTGTTTGCTGTTTGAAACACTGGCTATAAAGGTGATAAATAATTGCGACACTTTGATGGAATGGCTCTAAATAGTGTGGTTAATTGCTAAAGTGTCTACTCTGATATATCTTTCAAGAGACGTGCTTCTCCATATCAGTGCACAAACACTGGGTTTTATTTAGCATCCTTGATTGCTTCACTGATGAGGCAGACAGCTTTAAGTTGGCGCCAACAATCAAGCAAGTACTTTGTGTTTTTCATACCATTTGCAGGATTTAAGCAGTATGTGGGGGGAGCCCCACAATATATACGAGCCATAAAACTCCATACATTTAAAAATCAACTAAAATACTAATGAGCTCTTGAATGGCCAAGGATTTAAAACAGTGTTGCTGTTTAGCAGATATAAGCCAATGTTCCATTGATTTGCTCGCCCTTTTAGATATTGCGCAATCATGGGGCAGCATGCTCATTGCCCCAATTAGTTATTAATGCTCCATTGTGGTGGAGTTGCGCCAAGTGGCCAAATAAATCGCTTAATAAAGGCCTGTTGTGGCAGGAATCATTATGCCCAATACTCACTCTATGGACATTTTCAGTGGAGAAGACGGTTCATGACAGGCTTGCCGTAGTTGCCAATTCAAAAATACTCTCTCACGGTCATAACAAATAACCAGAGATGATGATCAGGTAATCAAATTTTCTGCAAAGTTACATTTCTATTGTAAGACACGCTGGGGACATGACTGAGAAGTGGAAAAACGCCTGCACGTCAGAAATGCGTGCGCGCCACGGAGACTTCCCAAGCAAAGGCCGCGAAAAGAAGAAGGAAAGTGCATGTGTTTTCAAATGGCCAGTTTTTAGCCTGAAATAATAGCACTCTTGAGAGTTGGGGCAGTTTTTCCACACTGACATAAATCTGACATAAACAAGCCCTTATAATTCTTACTTAGCAAGCTGATATTTACACAACTGTGCCAGGAATGCAAACCGCCTGCTCCCGTTCTTATTCAAGCACTGTACAAAAGTCGTCGAGGTAAAACATACATCTCCAACCTCCCGGGAACTCGAAGCTATTCACTGTATAATCCTTTTCAAGACCAAAATACTGTACCTGCTCAGCTATTTGAAAATTTCTTGCTCCCTATTGATGCAGATGATGTTAAATATTAATGCTTTATAATCTTTCTTTTCTGGAAGATATCGATTGCTTCTTTGCGGCCTGATGCTCCCCACGAGAGCAAAGGAATAAAGTGTGTCCTTGAAGAAGTACACTGAGCTGAATTAATGCTGACCGAGGCTGGCATTTTATAAGAAAAGCCAAGAGCGGAATGTGCATAAAAAGCCTAAGGGTGGACGCATAAACTGTTGTAAGTACATGAGTGTTTTCATGCATTGCTGTTTTAAGATGTATCACTTGGAAATCTGTAAAGTAACCCGTTTTCAACCGGGAATCTGGTAGATTCGGACGGACTATCATTCGGTCTCTTCTTTTTATTTCCCTTCCCTGTACAATAGTAATACACACTCCTCTACACCCTAAAAACTGCGTGCCATCTGAAATGTGTGCGCATATTGGTGGGTGTGATTCCTATGATTTTATAAAGAATACTTTTGTAAATGATGCCACATATAGGGGGAATCCATATAACAATGACGTTTTTGAGTGTGCTAAATGATCTCAATAGCTTTTGACAAGTTTAGAGCTCAAAGAGACTCCCAGGAGAGCAACACTACGAGCACACGTCCACACAACTGCATAATTACCATACGTCGAAAATATAAAGGCGATACGACGCGTACAAATTGCCGAAGTCGTGATCATCATTATTTTGAGATACTGAGACGGATTTCCTAGAAGCGTTAGTGAAATATATCGATTTAATTGTGTCTTCAGTTGTTGAAACAGGCTTATGCGAATTTTAATACGTGCTCGTCGGGTGTATTCATTTGCATACGTGCTGTGTTGCCATTCTCAAAGTGTCTTTCTCAAAGCTGTACTAAATCCATACTGCGGGCGTGAAATTAACGAATGTGCAATAGGCACTGTCCTGTATTTTGCACCCTTAGGTTGAAACACCCCAAATTGCATATTCATTAAGGCAAACGTGCCATAACGGGCACTACGTAGTATTTTGCTCATGTTCAAGATGCAATTCTCTGCGGATCCTATTGGGAACTCTTTTTACACACCCAAAGATCTAGTGAATAAGAGCTATTGAGTGTATATATAAAACGGACTGTGCATTTGCAGTGCGTTATCATTAGCATTAATGCGTTTACACAGAGGGTGCTCGTGGTCATGTTTTCTGTACACTTTTTAAACACGCAGCATGAGCGTAACTGTTCTGGGGGACAAAAAAAACAACAAAGAGAATTGCAGCATCAGCATGCTTGGCCACAGCAAATGGAATAATAATAATAATAATAACAACAATAATAATAATCATTTTGTTGCTTATATGCAAAATTGTGCATATGGTAGCAATCGTGTAATAAAAAAAAGACAATTTGCCAACTGTTGTTTAGGGGAAATATTACGTTTATGCTATTTTATATGCTTTATGCTAGTAAGTATATATTCCAGTTTCAGGAGCAGTAACGATGCATAATCATTGCATAATTGTTTTACAGTTTGATTCATGTTTTTCCATCTGTAGGCCATTTTTAATACATCTGAATTTGAATACGTTTTCATGTAATTTTACGTCTTTAAACAAATCTTTTTATAGAACTATGACTACAAATTTTTCCTAGTTGACCAGTAATTATAGAAAGTAGTCGACTAGACGTTTTTTCCACAGTTAAAGTCAAAACTGTTTCAGGACATCATTATTTAGGCCAGAAATAATGAACGTTTTTTTCGCTAGCTGTTTTAGGCCACACTGTTCGCTGTAATTAAATCAGTGCAAGAAATGTGCAAAATAATAAACCTGTGGCGCATATTACACTATTCGAGTGGACAGCTTAAAATCTGAAACTGAGAGCGCGCAGTACAGAAACTCTTGGCTCGTGATGTGCAACACGCGGCTCTGGAGGTGCTCTTTCACACGGGAATTCACTCTGCCATAGCGCAAGGAGTTTATTTACATTTTATTTAATGTTATCAGACTCCCCAAATACTTTTAGCCTGCTGTCTTCACCATCTTTTTTCCCTCCACTTCCCCGACTAGCCAATATCTCCACAGCGGCGACTAGCGAACGTATTACTCTATGCAACCCCTAGTATACATGCGTAATATGCTAGACGAACTGTAAGGAAGAAGCCACATAAAATGTCCATTTGAGATTAATGAAAAACGGGGCAGTGAATATCTAATATGACCGTGAACACAATGCAGCGCACAATCTGCAGTTTGCAGATAGTGAACACTGTCAGTGCTCTGAGTGTTACACTGAGTGCTGTGGCATTTTCAGAGAATTTTTATTTTTTTTTACTGCTACAATAGAAGAATAAGAAAAACATTTGCCTGCATCAAGAGTACTCTAACACTAACTGCAAGTTTGGAGTGATTATTGTGTCCTTATAAAATCTCCATGTGAATTGAAGTTGACTGCCGAGCAGTTTATCTGCTCCTAGACCTCCGAATTGTAATTTAAGTGATTGGCCGGACCCGGTTTGAAATATTTATCAAATGGAGAAGGCGCTTCAGTCTGAGGCATCATTATGCTTTATGATCTCTCTCTGCATGAACTCGTACGCTGGGTGGCAGTCAGCGGCCTTTTTAAGCTCTGGCTGACGTCGTTGCCGTTAACCGCCCTCGCGGTTGTTCCACTCGAGTTCAGTACGTTGAAGCGTTTTTCCTGGCTCTAATGGCACAGCATTTGCAAAGACGGTGTACAGAGATGATGTCGTCGGTGGGAGCGATTGTGGCTGTAGTTAATTAGAATAGATCGAGGATGAAGTGTCTACATAAATCAGATGGACAGATGGGACGGGCAGGGATGGATTAATCATCTCCTCATGTGTCAGTTAGCTCGCACAACCAGGGTTGCCAGGTCCAAAAAAAATCTCCAACACAAATTCTGCTTAAAAACCCACCTAAACTGTCCCAAAGTCTGAAGTGTCCAAATACAGATGCTTGAACATGCTATACATTGTAAATTAACAGCTGGTATATGTTTTTATTTATTCATTTTAAATTTTTTCAAACTCTTCTTTTTTTCCCCTGCAAGTTCTTGGGTTGAAAGCTATTCAACACTCATATAAATATACATCTACAAGACATTTATTTATTTATTTATTTATTTATTTATTTATTTTTAATTGATTATTTTTTTTCACTCTTCTTTTTCTGTAAGTTCTTTGGTTGAAAGCTATTCAACACTCACATAAGTAAATAAATAAATAAATGTCTTGTAAATGTATATTCATGTGAGTGTTGAATAGCTTTCAACCAAAGAACTTAGAGAAAAAGAAGAGTTAAAAAAATAAATTAATAATAAATAAATAAATGTCTTATAAATGTATATTCATTTAATTTGAAAAAACACTTCACAACCGTTCAAACCTATTCAACCTTTATTGCATTATTAAACTACCTGCAACTAAAGCCTTTGTTAATCTCAAAGATGCCAAAAACCTCTCTGTAAAACAAAACAAAAAAAAAAAACAATTTTTTTTTTTGGGCCAATTCAGTTACACAGCAGTGCCATTTTATAGCTGTGTGCAAATCAAGTCTGTGTCATTTTAGCTACTTGTGCCAGTGTGCTGCACACGGCCCATGCCAAGTCTGAATCTCTCTTGCCAGTGAGTGCAGGCCTCTTGTTCTGATTTTTAATATATTTTTTCTTTCCTCCATTTCTTCATAATTAACACATAGCCCCACGCTTAGTGCGGCTGCACATCGAGGAATCGGCGGCTAGTGGATGAAATAATTCCGTTTGCCAGCAAGTGTGTGTGTGCAGGCGGCCGTCCTTCTGAGACTAGAAAGAAACAAGTGTGTGTATAACCTCTTTGCCTGGGGTTTACTGACAAAAGTATTTCAATATGAAAGTTATGAAAGCAAAAATTAATGGTTTTAAATGCAGCACAGAAAAAGGGAGTTTTATTTTACATCGTGTGTGTGTGTATGTGTGTAATTCGAAGAAAATAAATTCTGAATACTTTTGTCAGCTTCCATAGGGGTTGAAGTAAAGGACAGAGACTCCCCTCTACCCCACCTCTGCTTGATTTACTTTACTGTCAGCTCTTCTTCCTTGGGGAACGTTGCACCAGAGACTGGGACATAATGGCAGGATCTGCACGTCACGTTCTTATTAAGTGTATTTCATTAGCAATGCCGATTAGTCTGGGAGAAGAATAATTTGGAGGTTTAAAGCAAACAATGTCCCATGGTAAATATCATGGATCACTAGTATTGTGTGTTGCCAAATGGAGCTAGTCAGAGCAATCATTGCGGTGAAAATGAAAGCATGATGATAATGACTCATGCTGGCTAGAGGTATCTGTTTTTCTCCACTTCCTCCAGGCGGTGTGATCGGTTCGAGACTGCTCTCGCGTGATTAGCACATTGGGTTCTAGTTGTGCGTTTGCAACCGAGGTATCGACCCAGCGTTTGTCAACGCTTCCTGATTAAACCTCCCTTTTCATTTTACCCTTCCCAAGTTTCAAGGACCCGGTCAGGTGCGTCCGACCTTGAAATCCTGCTAATAACTAATAAATAAGTTAGTTAAGCCTTCTTAGAAATACTTCAGGTGTTCTTAGCTGTGGATATCCAAATCTGAGCCACTGCACACAGGCGGTCAATAACCAGGGGAAGCGTGTCCTTGAACCACAACCGCTGCGTCTCCTCCGGCCGTGGCCGGGCCGGTAATTACCGGCACACGGAATTAGCCAGGGTTGACGATTCAAACCCGTTACCCGTGTCTGCAAGACAGACTTTACTCTGAATCATTGGCATTCACCTGAAGGCTAAAGCAGGTCAGAAAGACAGGGCTTCTTCATATCACATTAATAATGCACCTTATTCAATATCCCACCTACTCTATGAAGTCAGCTCTAATTTAAAACAGCAGTTTCGTTGAGTTTGAATAATCTGCGAGATTCTGATTGCTTTCTCAAAATAGTCGTTTTTTTAAAAAAGGTGATTTGGATAAAGCATTTATTTTGCATAATTGAGTTTAAGCAACGTGAGCAGTAAATGGAGAATGAGGTGAGCTTGAGTCTTAGGACCTAGGCATTTTTTTCTAATGAAATCTGGCTTATAGCTAATTTTCTCAGGTATAAGCCCCTTTTCCCCATTTTTATGGGCAGGATGCCATGGGCAGTGCTTCATTTTCAAAACACGAGTTTTAAAAACATGTAATGCGCTAGTGTTGACTGTAGTGACTACGTCATATACAGTCTGCTTCAGATATCATGATTTCCTTACAAATGGAACACACATTAGGACACATTAGGAATTTTGTGATGGGCCAACAAGTTTCAGAAACAGAAACAATGCCTCACTTGGTTTTGTAGCATCTTGTTCCTCCCCATCATCTTTGTGTACGACTTTAAGAAATGATAGTCCACTATGTATTTATTTATTACATTTTTTTTATTGCATTTTTTAATATCCATTATACATGAGCATGTGTGACTGATAACGTCAGTGATTAAATAATCAGTGAATCAAATGAATAAATATTCATTTGATTCATTGAATCAATTGATTGATTCATTGAATCAAATTAATAAATATAATCAATTGGTCATCATAACCCAGTGCACAATCTCACACACCCATTCACACAGCTGTTCCCACACTACAGACAATTTGGAAATGCCAGCCAGCCTACAACACATGGCTTTGGACTGGGGAGGAAATCAGAGAACCTGGAGGAAACTCTCGAAGCACAGGGAGAACATGCAAACTCCGCACACACAGGGCGGAGGCGTTATTCGAACTCCCCAGCCCGGGCTCGAGTATTCGAACCCCCAAGCCCGGGCTCCGGAGGTGCGGGGCGGCAGTGCTAACCACCATCATTTATTAAAAATGATTTTACCATTACTTCTTTATTTCTGAAATTGCATAATTTTATTTATGAAAGCTTAAAAATCATGGCTCTAGGTCATAGATGATAATGCTAATCTCTCTGATGACAAGAAATTTGCCGAGTTTGGTGTGTAATTCTTTTTACTGGACATCCTGTTGATTTGTAATAACTATCTGAAGTTCAATAAGCATTTAAGACCCAAAAATATTCATTAAGGCTTCTTACGCTGTCAGTGTATTTCTTTCGTTTCCTAGCATTTCCTAGTCATGTGATTATTTTTATTTATTTATTTTTTCTGTTGCAGTCACCATGTTCGGGACTGAATTTCTGGCTTTGATGTTGGGAAAGATGGCTAAAATCACTCACCTTACTTCAGAAGAAAATATGTACCAACAGTATTAGAAAATATGTAATATAAATGTAGTAACAGACTGTGATCCTTATGTACCTTCCTCCAGTTTCCACTTAAACTGGCAGAAAACGTACTAAATTTGTGTTTTCCGGATCTCCTTATATGTTTATCTCATAATCAACCCCTCTCCGTACTCTGAAGAGTGCCTCAAAGCATTTAAGAGCTCCGAAGCCTAGTGGCTCTTCACGTTCTGGTGGGTAAAGGTCAGGCTGTTTTGATCATGAGGAGAAAAAGCTCTGTCGTTACAGGGCGCACAATAAATTTTGCTAACGTTAGCAATGCTTGCTGCTGAGATCCTGGCTGTGACTTCAACGTGTACAGTAGCTCGCTAGCTAACATAAGGGGAGATGTATGGAAGGTGTACTGTGTGTAGTGAAATGTATCGTATAAGGGCAGGGGATTCTCAGTACAAATGAAAATTAATCTATTTAACCAAGCACAGACACAACAACATTGATGCAGACAGTCCTCAATTATACCCCCCCCCCCCCCCCCCCCCCCTTCCTTATTCTACCTTAGAATAATCAATAAAAAAAAATACTAGCGTTAGGAAAACCTGAATGGAATACTGGCTTGGATTCATAACGACAGCCGTGGTTTCCTGCATTTTGCAGAGCGTGAATATAATCCTGTTGTGTTTCCCTCAAGTAATCTGCGTTTAGCTAAACATGTCCTCTTATTCAATCCAGTGCGCTTTATATGTAAGCATTCCACATGGATAGTCTCTCTCAACACATTGAGCCCAAGGAAACGGTGACGGCAGATGGCTGAAGGACCCGTCATTTCGGTGGTGAGATGCATGTTCACCTCACAAAACAACTGATAATTGACTGAAAAACAGCTCCCTTGAGTGTAATAGGCCCATGAACCCAAGGCATAATTGCTTTCTCCAGTTTTATTTCAAACTCCATCACTCCTGGATTTACATAGAACAAAGCGGCGGTTTCACAATGTATACCAGCAGTCTCTACTCCTTTTTTCTCTCTTAGTGACTTGTATTTTTATTTAAATAGTTTTTTTTTTTAATTTGTGTTTTCTATATAAGATTAGTAATAAATCCAAATCAGTCCACATGTGTTTGTGCATATGAAGGTAAACAAGGTAATCGTATCAGTGTAATCATATCAGCATTACAAACGTGAATATTAAACAGATGCTTTCCCCTTCGGTACGTGTTCCGAACATTCCTCAACAACTGTCGAAAGATAGTAATTTCAAATCTCGGGCTGCGGATGTAATGAATGGGGGTCGGGGTGCGCGGTTGAAATATTGCGCTTTAAACGTGGAGCAAAATGTCACAAAATGTCTCCGTGGGCTTCTTAATGCATGTAGAGTTAATGGGAACCCATCCCTTGGAAAAGAAATTAATACCAATTATGCTAATTGGTGTTGGAGTCATGGCAGGAAATAAGGAGGTTGTGACAAATCTCTCGCTTGTCAAGTTCATCTTGTTTCTGAAGGCCGCCAAACGCATGGCACATGAGATAATCTAATAGTTCCTCGGAATGAATCACCATCTCATCTGCTCTGTCAACAGGCCACGCAGACTGAGCAATCATATTTGCCTTCAATTACGGAGCGTAAATACATTATAATACACCCCGAAGTGGTCAGGGGAGGATTCCGGCTCAGCATGCGTACGAGTGATTTAAGGAAAACGGCAATATGTCTTCTATATGGACAAGGCGTCTTGTAGATCTGCTGTAGGGAAAGGGTTTAACTGTGGATTGCTGGACTGCTGTTTCAGCTCTTCTTTGTAAAACGTGAATATGAGAGTTCAAATGATGCGTGCTCTGGATGTCATTGGATAACTGCCGTGTTTCAGTTTAAAAGGACAGACATGAGGAGAGTTCATCAGATGAGTTAGTTTGGATCTGGATTGTGAATAAACATTGAGATGCTGAGTAACTCTTTTTATTTATTTATTTATATTTTTATTTTAAGGGTTAATCTTGCTAACAATCTAGTCCACCAATCAGTAGCTTGGGTTATCGATTCATTTGTGGCGTTTTCTCCCCCCCCCCCCGCATATGTCCCTCGGTCTTTCAGATCTATTCTTAGTAAGGATTCGTCACTGAGGGAAGAAAATGAAACATTTTTCGTCAGAGAGACAAGACCTTTCGTAATAACAGACAAAGGTCACAGTGTGTAGGCAGCTATAAAGCAAATCTTTAAAAAAAAAAAAAACATTCTAAACCATTTTCTAACTGAAATATTCACCCCTAAACAAACACTTTTTATTAATTAATTAATTAATTAATTAATTTTTATTTATGGGTAAGCGCTTCTACGTTCTGTTAAATGATTGCGCATTTAAAACGGATCGGTCGGGTTTCAAATTCTGGAATCGCGATCCAAAATGTACATTTTGGTTCTGCCTCAAATCCATAAACTGTGCGGTATAATGCACACAAAGTAAATGTAATTATATATGAGTGAGTGCAGAACGCAAGTCCGTAAACATAAGAACAAGTGAGAGTTGAATCCAGGAAACACAGAATGAAGAAACAAGGCCCTCAGGAAAACATGGTATTATAATATATAGCATTCAGCGAAGCAGAGAAACAAAAGGGTATTCATAGACTAACTCATTAAGGGCTATAAACACTGAACAGGTGCACACATTTGGTAAACAAACCAAGGACAGGACAGATGTGGGACCAAAACAAAGGCATGTGGCAAAACATTAATAAAAGCACACCTAAGACTAAGACGAGCGCAAGGAGCGATTGGAACTGTGCCATGCCATGGAAAAAAAGTTGCTAGATGATGAATCATTAAAAAAAATTTTAAAAAATAAATAGTTTAAATGGGAACACAAATATTAGACAAGAGCAAAGCAAAATAAATTGTTAGATTTAGCACTGTGGTAATGCAGCAAGCGTTTCGTTTTAATTTCGCGCTTTGTCCAGGCTTGTTGTCTTGTCCATTGCATCTCTGGAAGTACAGCACTGTTGCAGTAAATGAACTTGCTTACAAACCCAATTATCACCACGAGCGCTTGGGACGAACATCAGAACGATACAGATGTTATGAAGACGAAGTTTGTTTCAGAAGCTCCACACACACTTCTTGACGCGCCACATCGGCTCACACGGATGAAGCCTAAAAGTAAAGTAACGTGTTAACTGTCATCATTTACAGTTAAAAGCACACAGTGATATCCAACACTGTAATGTATTCAAGCAAGCAGCGGTGAATCATTTGCATAAACATATACTGTACACGTCTTTAATGTAAATGTATAGTGTACACTGAAATTGAAAAACGTCGTGATAGTACAAATAGTCCATGGTCTAAAAATACCTTGAACTTTTCAAACTGTTTGTACGATTCATTTAAGTGTTAAGAGTTTATTATTGAAGTGTATTGCTGCCACGCTGGGGAAAAAAAAAAAAAAATCCCAGTCTGGTTATTACGAGAAAAGCATGTTATTATAGGAAAACTCCTTGTTATTATGGAAAAAAACAACAACTCCTTACTAAAAGAAAAATGTTATTAGATAAATAATCTCCATATTGAGAGAATAGCATCTTGTTACTACAAGAATGCATCTTATTACCAGAAAACATTATAAGGGGAAAAAAAAAAAGTTGTAATGAGATAAATATATGATAAAAACAATGTGTTGATCCTGTTTTAACGGTATGGTTACCATTTTTTCTTTCTTTTTCCTTGCATGGCAACAGTGAGCTTCCATAGCACTATTTGTTAGAACCTATCAGTTGTTCACCATGTAGCCTAGATTGGAAAAAAACAAGATCAGTTATTAGGTTTTTATAGCATATTTTATCTCATAACAAGATGCTTTTATTGTTAAAAAAAAAAAAGGGAGAGATACTGATGGTGATTTGTTTTTCTTCCATGGCAGCAGTGTGCGTCTACACATTTATATAAGTAGATCTAGCGCTCCTTTAAGTGCTTAGTGAATAGGTAGGTCTTCAGACTTTGTTTGCAGACAGCCAGTGGCTCGGACCTTTTGGACAGCCAGGGGATGTTTATACAACCACCCGGGTGCCGGAACAGAGTTGAGTCTTGATGAAAGTGTCTTGAGGGGTGGAAGGTCAAGTCGAAGACCGCTCGTGGCTCAAAGGAATCAAGGTACTGTCCAGGATTTGATAAGTGATTTTGAGGTAGGTTTGAGGGGAGGGGGGGGAGCGAGGACAAGAGAGTTTTGTGACTGACCGTTTCAAAGGCTGCTGAGAGGTCAACAGAAGCTTCAGAACCCATGATGGTTTGGTTGAACTAACGGCGTGAAGCTTGACAATAACAGCCCAAAGGGTCCTTTTTGAGGAATGTGCTGCTTTTGAAGCCTGACTGGAGAGGACTCCTGAAGGTCATTCTGGATGAGAAAGAGAGACAATTGATTGTAAACAGCATGCTCAAGGATCTTGGAGTGAAAAGAGAGAAGCGATGGCGGTTGGTAGTTGCTTGATGTCTGAACCCATCATCATCCTTGACAGTATTTTTTTTTTTTCTTTCCAGTTTGACCAGAACTGAGGCCAGGCTAATTCCAACACTTTTTTTTTTGGATGAGATAATTCCATTCTTGTAAATTGCAGGATTCTCGTAACCACAAAATGTCATGATGTGGATGAAATGAACGGGTGCATCGAACGTGAGCAAGCTGGATTATTTACTCCATCATTCTTTTTTCCCCTCCAAGATGTCTTTAGAGGAGAAACTAAAAGTAGATAGACTAAGCACACACCGTCCTTTAAAGTACAAATTACTCCAAAGGACAGACAACAGACGTTTATTGTTTTGTTTTGTTTTTTGGGTTGAATGAAAGAGAGATAACTTTTTATTTTTATTTTTTTAAAGTTTGCCACGTTTGGTATGCGGAGGACACACAGGTTGAGCAGATTTAAAAATCGAAATCATGATTGCAGCTGCTCTATCTGATTTTAAGCGTGTGGGTAATAGTTTGCCTCGCAACATTCTTATTATGCCTTCGATGAGACCTCCTGATATAATGCATTGCTCAACCCTAATAGTTTCATTATTGAGCTACTGACAGATTTTTTTTTTTTTAGAATTTTTTTTTTTTTTGCGCTCCTATCTAATATCACCACCAGCCATCACTGCCTCCATCATTAGTGTTGAGAGGTGGGTAAAGTTTAATGCTTAATACCTTTTAAATATTTTAAAGTCATTCATTTTTTCCATCTGACCCCACTTTACTTTTGGTGATCTGCATAAACAAATTTTTTTCATTTTGATATGAGCTCTCTTCGTCAAAGTCCAAATCATATTATATTACTACTTGTTTGTCCTTGGTCAAAAACATACATACATACATACAAGGACAACATTTGAGCTATTTTTATCTATTCGAAATACTTGCAATGCCAGACAAGGCAAATCCAAATGAACCTTTTAGTGTTTTATTGGTTTGTTTTTCCTCAAAAAGCGGTTCCTTTCTTATTGTTTCATGTTGACTAAACTGTAGTGTAGTGTAGTTTGATACAGTGCTTGATTTGTAAACCTGTAGGTCCGAGAACAATAAGAATTTATGAAAGGTCCTAGTCCCCGAACTTAGACACGCACAAGTGCTATTAGAATCTCACTTAGCCAACGCTATTCAATGCAGACCGGTAGGCCTATGTTATTGATCACACAAGTTTATAGCAGTGAGTATTCTCAGTACAAAGGGGGGGGGAAAAAATATGGATAGCACATTCTATCAACTTATGTGCCGTCAGCTCAGTTAGGTGCAAAACACGTTTGCCGAAAGCACTTAGAAAACAAAGTTACGTTTCATACAGTAGGCCTACTCACAATAAACTAACCTTAAGTGCAAAGGAAGAAACCAAGAAGAAAGCGCCCTGCCTAACACAAAGTATTCCACAAAGCTGCTATGTCTGTGTCGGAGAGTAGGACTCGTCCCGGTGTCCCTTACGTATCCATGAGCGCACACGGCACAGTGTTCGAAAACACGAGAGACGAGATGGTGGGGATGAGAAGGGATGCACGCTGTGAGCTACAAATGAGATTCATTTCGGAGAAAGCCCACTCGGGCTCCACTCGAGATTGGTATGGTATTCACCGTAGCCAACAACGGCCTCAGTCCTTCTGGATCTTTTTGTGTCTTTGAGTCTCTGTACTCCCTAAAAGCCTGAATTGACTGTACATGGGCTCTTAACTCTATTTAATTCCTGGCAGTCAATCTCACTGTCAAAGCTCTGGTTTGGTATATTGTAGTATGGAATATTCATATCATAACTCCATAACTAATATCCACACTCGAAACCATCGATTATTAATGATTAATGATTATATGAACAGGTGACCATAAATAAGCCGCTCCAGGATTTTGTGAGTGCAGAAATGAACGCAAAATCAAGCGAACGCCGCAATATTCAGAGGAGCTTGCACTTATTTCTAAATGAACGCTGATCTTCCGCAGACTTGAGCCAAGACGCGTCATATGACGTCATCACATCGCGCGTTCAGCCTCTCCGATTCGCGTACGTCGAACGCGAGTACAGCTGAAAGGTCTCGTTTACCAACAAACGTCACTGCGTAAGACCGTGCAAAGCAATTTCATGCACTTTCGAATGGACTGATAAATGAGGTCTATAATTAACCGTGTATCTCCACATACACGCTCTGGTACGCAGTAATTACTTTTCGTTCTTAATTATGTCGCATATTATGACTTCTGTACATTGAAATTTCATTGGTAGCACCATTTTAAGATGTTGTGTGTCGAGAAACATTTTGCGGCGTTAGAACGTTATAGTTAAGATCTGCCGTGACCATTTTGCCATTCCCGGGCATAGTTTAGCTTTATGCGAATATGAATGTCTCATCTCAGTATGAAAGCCCTGTCCTTAAAGCAGTGCCAGTGGTCCTTGTGATGGCTCCTTCTGCTACGTTTCGCTCTGGACGGCGTCAGTGCTTGAGACGCTCCTGCCAGTGGAACAGACAATAATGGACAATGGACTGAGAGAATCTTGGACAGCCTTTGTCCAGCACACCATCTGCCCGCTGTTGAAGATCACACGCCCGCTCCACAGAGCAGCAGCTTCAGCAGGAATTCATTACCACGCTTTGGATTCATCCACACCCCCAAAAGGGTCTTGTCCTTTGATAGAAATCACTTTGAGCATTATATTGGACAAGTAATTGCCTTTCACTTATGAAAACAACTCATGATTGGACGCACATCGACCTACTCAATGATTACCTCTTTTCTTGAAATAGACTTTGGATAGGACGACTGCAAAGTGACGAGAATCGTCTGAAAGGTTTTTCTTTCTTTTTGGCTCCTTTTTCTAAATAGGATATTTTCTGAATGACCTCAACCGACCTTTAATTCTGTGAAGTACATTGTTGTTGGGGGGTGGGGGGGGGGGTTTTTTTTTTTTTTTTTTTTTTTTTTTTTTTGCTTCTGACCTGTGTCTTGGAAAATTTATCATTACTTTCAGTTGAATGCCTGAGGAAGTGTTGCTGCACCTATTGGCTGCTCCTCAGTCTTTCACACCATATTTAACCTTTTTTTTTTTTGAGAAAATGCCAGAGCAGCTTTCAAATTCTTACAAAAGAGGTGGTTAATCACAACATTGTAGAAAATTATATAGTTTCTATTTAAAAAAAAAAAAGGGATTCTTTTCATGAACACAATATCGTTTTTAAAAGCCTTCCATGCATTATTCAGTTCTTATTCGTCGACGAAGCCGGCGCATTGTGAATATGGATGTCTCTGGAGCTCCCCCAGGTTGGAACAGATGGGGCCGAAGCAGCGAAATGCAGTTTAGACTTGCAGTCAGGCTGATCCTTACGTGACAATCTCACTCTGAGAAATTCATTCTAGTCCACAAGTTATTGCTGGGGGGACGGTGAGGAGCGCTGATGAGTGACACTGCCTGTATTCCTCAGCATGAGCTCATTTCTCCAGCTGTCATATCACCAAACGACAAGGCAACAGCAAGAGCCACCTCGTATTTCGGGGATTAAATCTCGTACTCGCTATTGGTGTTTGACAAATTGAAGTTGCATGCTGGCGACGACATGGCTGATATACGTGCCGGAATCGGCCGTCGTTACACGGTGGGCTGTTTCAGTCGACGGGTCATCAGGTGTGCCACGGATGGTCCCGAAGCTGAAGGATAGCTTGGACGAAATTCATTTCTGGGGTGGGGCTGGGTACTCTAACGGTCGAGCCACACACGCCCGGGTGCAAAGTGGGCCACAACGTAGCAAGCGCTGCCTTGACAATGCCAAAGTGCCGCTCCATTTTCTATTCAGGGGACCTTGAAAGTGTGAGCTAGTAAATAGGAGTGTGCAGCAGTGATAACACACACAATGGCGGTTCAGATATAAGGGGTGCCCAATTTTCGGTTGCCACATCAGCACCAAAATTGCAGCTCAATCAGTCCTTCATTTAACATTATGACCATTTGGTCTGTCTTTGAAAATCCCAACTGCGTTAAATGGTTTCCTAGAGGGTCTTGCACAAAAGGACTACAATGTCCTCTGGATAAGTATTCATTTTTCCATGTTACAGATTATTGTGTATTTCTTACGTGCATGTCTATGTTAGAGAATATAAACACGCAATTCAGAACGAACATGTAACGCGTTCTAAACTGATACGAACAGGAGGCAAGGAATGTATTTTATTTGATTGATTTTATTTCTTGTTAGAAAGCTGTCCCATGCAATGCATCTGCTTGAGTGGTGCATTGAGGGGGGAAAAAAAATCATGTCAACAGGAGGTTTTTACTTTCATGAAGGTGTGAGTGAGAGGTTAGATGTGAAGTTTGCAGGGAAAAATAAACACCACATTTATTAATATGAATGAGAGTTGCTGTGCATTTAATGTCCATTCATTCATCCTTAGTTAATGCCTGGTCAGGATTGTGCTGATTTTTAAATGAGACTGCTAGGATGTTTATATTTTGGGAAATGGAATGAATTAGAATTGTTAGGAAATATCATGGGCAGGTACAAACAAAAAATAATAACTCTGGTGATGTAGCTGAGGTTGAGGAACTGTCGATGCCAGCCTTGCATTTTCCTGTGTAGGCCACGCCTACTTCATGTTTAAACCCGAATACAGTTACAGATGGCGGTTGCGTTGTGGGACACCCCTTGTCCATGCAAATGTACAACTACGTGTACAGCATTCTCATGCTAATTGGTTAGCATGTGGCATACATGAGTCATCAGTGAGCTTGCTCACACTTCTACAGGCTTCACTTAAGGGACTCGCTAGTTATTTGTTTGCGCAGTGTTGTGTAGTCTAATGCCAGTCATTCTAGCAGCGTGCCATGCAGTACATTGCATCTAGTTTCCCTAGATATATTAGATTTATCACTTGCGTTATACTTTCTTTCATAACAAGCCACCATATGGTTATGGATAAGAACGTTGCACTTTTCTGATCATTGTGGTGTTGAATATCTCATAACTGTACTGTTGTGTGTCCTAGTCCAGACATTCGCATAAGCTATGGCTAATTTACTCCTCACAGCTCACGCACCTTCAGCCAAGGCCATTAAAGGGCAGCCTTCATGCTCAATCACTGTAACTCAATTAATGAGGCAAACAAAAAATAATTTCCTGTGCCACTTAGCACCCTTTTTACTGCCTTTCTGGGCAAGGCAAGTGCAGAATCCAATCCATTAGCACTCCTGCTGTATATCCTGTACGTAACAAGCCAGAGAACACGATCCAGTCCGACCTCTAGGAGCGAATCTGCACAAATACGGCAGACTAGTTGGTTTTGAATGCATGCCCAGAATCTGGCCTCTGCTGCTGTCACTGAGCTGGAAAAAATACTGACAGTACAAAACACATATAAAAAATAAAATAAAATAAATAAATAAAATAAAATCTACTATCCATTCAATGGAGGATTGCTGTTGTAGTGGAAAGCAGAAGTGCTGTACTTAAACATGATTTTTATTTATTTATTTATTTATTTATTTTTGGGTGGGGAGTATTTTTGCTTAACACAGTTGACTGACGTGTCACTCAGGATGTATTCCCGCCTCATGGCCAGTGTTCCCAGGATAGGCTCCGAATACGCTGCGACCCTGATCAGAATAAAGCGTTTACTGAGGACTGACGTATGAATGAAAAGTAGAATAAAGTCTACTTTCTAGTTATATTTTAAAACAAATCTGCAACACTGTAACTAGAAATACACTTTTTTTTTTTCCCTCCCCAATCCAGTAAGTATTACAGTTTCCAGTACTGCTCCAATACTGACATCCTCTTTGTAACCGACACACATCTCCGCAAATGTCCGTTGCCAAATTATGGAATATGTCACAGGCGTGGTAAATTAAAGCAATCTGTGTCCTATATTCACATGCATGATCCGTGTCGTGTCCGTCATCACACGTTCATGGCATCAGATTGGAAAATGTCCGCAGTCCGACTTCAACTAGTGTTGAAGGCCAGTATCGCCCACGTTACCAGTCGTAGAGAAACCCATTCGAGCACATCAGTGTATAATCTCCATATCTTCCCGACTCATACGGTGACTATTTATTGCAGATGAGGGGAAGCTTCAAGCAGTTAAATTAATCTCAATTTATGCGATTCACATGAGGCATGTAATCCCTTAAATATGAACGTATGTATTTGCAAATTCCTATAATGCTCTCTCATAGAGAGTCTCGCTGTCTGACACCTAAAAGTGACAGGGTTACTTGGGTATAACACCTCTGTACACCTCTGTACAATGACCATGTCCTGACGATGTAGCAGGACCAATATTAATTCAAATCGTGGAAAGCATGCTGCTGACGTTGAAGCTTCCGAAAAAAATTCTTGGTACCAATCAAGAATTCTTCCTCGAATTTGATATTTGCTGTAAACGTCTGTATGTTGATGGCTGCGTTAGAATTGATCAAGCAGGGAAGTAACTGAATGCCATTATATGGAATGAATATAATGAATGGTATGGTTTAGGCCACGCCCACTTTGGGTGTAAACCCAATTACAGATATTTGGAACACTAGACAAAAACAGATTCAGACAATATTACTGTGTTTCAAAGCTATAATCATGACCGCTAGATAACCGCATGAAAGCTAGTTTGTGAGCTATTAGAATGCTAGCTAATGTTTGGCGAGATTAACTGAGGATTATTTGTAGTTGTTGGCCTAATGTCATTAGCCAGCTTTAATTCATGCCTGCGCACATTCCATGGCTGCTGTGGGCCAAATAATGCACTTATTTACCATCAGTTTTTATTAGAAATGCTGCCTTAAAGGCCTTTTGCTGTGCTTTTAAGTTATTTTGAGTTTGATCTTTACATCTAGTACTTCATATATTAACAGTTTTTAAGTGAGGGCTTTTTTTTGTACTTTTATGACCTCTGGTGTGTACATTTTGTGTGTGTGTGTGTGTGTGTGTGTGTGTGTGCATTGCTGATTTTCATTGCATAAGACGCTCCGGCTTTTCTAGTGCATCATATGTATTTATTTGCTGGTAGGTGATGGTGAATAATGACTGTACGGAGACACAGAAATGGCTGTTAGGCACAAGACAAAGTAGAAGCTTGCACTGATCCTCTGCATAATTGACCGGATGCACGATCGACTTAGTGTCCCAAGGGTATGCATGCCATAAACTACAGGAGAAGTAGAATGCACCAACGGATCTCCAGGCAAAAAGGACAGGTATTGAGTACTCAATGGATTGACGTCCTAATCTACCCTGATTACCTGCTCTGGAATGTGTGGGATACTGAAGCTTGCAGACTTGAAGGCTGAAAATCTCAAGATGTCTGACTATTTGATTTGGGGCCATGTTGTCTGGCACACAGCCGCCCGCTTACCTTAGCCTCATTGATGCAGGAGAGAGGCAGATATATTTTCCAGAACATGACTTAATGCTTTCCCACCTTATTAGCTAATTTCACAACCGGGTGTCTGATACCTGATCCCAGATCCGAACATCAAACCCTTGATGTGAGTAGTATAGTACGTGGATGGATAGATCAACATGTCTGTCATTCCAGTTCGAGGTCCTTCTCCCTTTTTCTGAAAGGAGGGACGACATGCAGGTCATGCCTCCAGACATGAAAAAAAAAGGCAACCGTCGTAAGGCGGCGCGCTATGTTGGTATGCCGTTACATCAAAATTAATGGAGCTGTCAGCTCTATATATAGAGCTAAGGCAGCACCGTGATTTGGACTGAATCTGGGGCTTGGTCTCATTAGTCAACCCCCCCCCCCCCCCCCCCCCCCCCCCAGCTGTATAGAGACGGAGCAGGCGTCGCAGGGTCACATTTTAATAGTTTTAGCGGCCGTCGATGTCTCCTCGGGTGCCCGTTTCGCTCTTCAGCGTGGCCTGGTAATATGAAACATCTGTGCATTTCCCCTCACATCAGCTTTGAGAGGTAGAGGATTAGAACATGGAGGAGAAAAAAAACGGGTGCTTAGAGAGTCATTGTTTTTTTGGGTTTTTTTTTTTTTTTTTTTTTTACCCAAAGGATAATAGGATGAGTGATAATGCTACTTCGGCACGGTCATTCCAGGCATGGTAAACAATCACGGCCCTTGACAGCTTACAGACCACGGTATCATTATTAGGACCTCAAGGTATATTTATATTCTGCTCTCACTGCTTCTGGCCCCTTTGCAAAGATGCAAGTGTAGTGATGGGCCATAATTACTTGTCAAACGTCTAAAGCTTCCTGGGGGGAAAAAAGAAAAAATCTGGCACATATAGCCATTAGGTGCTTTCCGTACAGATGCTTTGCACTTTGCAACTTTTTAGCCAGACCAAAATGAGGAGACTGTAGAGCCAGGATGCTTGTAATTACTGACCCCGCTCAAGCCTTCCCAAGCCATTTGCTAACACACTTGTTGAGGGCTTCTTATTTTAAATTTTATCATTGCGACATGATACATGGATTGTCCACCTTCTTTTTTTTTTTCTTTTTCCCGCCGCTGCTTGAAGCCAGTTATTCCTATATGCATATAGGAAGTTGGAGAACATCTCGTACATTATGTGCGTCCACTTTTTTTGGCTTTTAATGTCACCAGGTTTAATGTGTAGACATAAATGAAGTGCTCTACAGAAGGCTTCTAACGAACAGTAATTGCAGGCTGTAATTTTTGTGCAGACAACGAAGGAAGAGCAAAAATAATTCCGTAGCAATCATTCATTTAACAGCAATGTGGCCTTCCTGGTTTAATGGACAACACGTTGCGCGTCATAGTTAATGTAATAATGAGCACAGAAGTCAGTAATATAGAATATTAACATGCTTTCAGTCTTCTCGTTACCTCATTTTTGTTCCAAAATATCGCTGAGTTTTAACATGTGAACTGCTGCTATTGTTGATTATTCCACGTTATAAAACAGAGCCGATACACAATATAAGCAGTTCTTATAGAATTCTGTATTAATGTGCCCCTTTTTTTTTGTCTGTAGAATGGAAGAATCTTTATGTTGCTTAGCAACCAAAACTCTCTATTAACAGACTACATTGTATGCTGGAGGAATTGTCTATTGCGAAAGTTATTAATAATCAATTTAATTACGCGTTGGTGGTTTAAGGCGGCCATTTTTTTTTTTGCATGATGGTGGTTTATCACAGGTGAAGGGGTGTGCATCCTACCTAAAAATCACTGTAACGCACCCCCTCTTGTGGCTTATTTGCTTTAATCTCCACACGTTACTCTGGAGACAGTCATTTTCACTGAATTAAGAACATGTGTAGTTTAGCAAACAAACAGGCCTTGAGGCATGCTGTAAAGTTTGCGCGTGTAATTCTAGCCCAGCCGGCTAAATGATAAGTGCACATTACATATATTGGCCCATGGTTTAAGTTAAAACGGTGAGACGTTTACAAGAAAACCCACTTGCAGGCCCATACTTTCTACTCACCAGCCTCTATAACAAGCACATGATCACCGAGGACTGATCTCCAAATCATCACAAGTGGCGTCTGCGAGTTTTCGTCAACTTTATCTCACAGAGCGAACGCCGCATGTGCCACTAACGTCGCTAACGCCGAAGCCTGCCTTTCTCCTCCGGCCGCCTGGAAGATATGCTATTAGTTTCCATGGTGACAATCTCCTTGTGTTGTGACTAGAATTCGAAGGACAGAGGGGGACTGACTGGCCTATTTGCATGCCGCCTCGGTGCGAGAAGCTGTCTGTCACAGATCATTCCAGCCACGTCTTCGGAAATCAAGGCTTTTTCGACAAAAGTCTCCGAGACCCTTTCCCTCATGAGAAAGTGGTCAAATAATGAGGTCAAGATAAGAGCTGAAGGTTTGTTTGCTGAGCAGTGTCCCGGTGGCTGTAGCAGGCCACCGTGACATCGCATCAGCCCTGGTGATTCAGGAATCCGCACCACCGGAGTAATGGAGTTCAGGAATTGATTCTTGAGCCGGGAGTGCTGAACGAACCGCTGACGTCGGTGCTCCAGGGTGAGCGCGAGAAACTGGTGGTCAGATAGCCATGGTTCCAGTGCAATGTCCTCGTAACCTAAAACACTGGAATATCTCTTGGAATATCTCCTGTCCTTCTCATTTGAATGTTTTCTCTGCTCCCAATACACCTGGTTCAACTAATCAGAATGAATAGCACTTTCCTTTTTGAATGAGGTGTTTTTTTTTTTTGTTTTTTTTAAAGGAGGCAAAGCACTAAAATGTCCAGCACTAGTGGTACTCTGGGACCAAGGTTACGGACCTCTGGCGTCGAAAATGGAAAAATGAAATAATTGGTACAGCCTTTCATTAATTCAAATCTACACCGGCAGTATGAAAGCGAACATCACACATTTGTTCAAAACCATACGATTACTACATTGTGCTGCTTTGGTATCTAAGCAATTTGAGTTTATTATAGACTATAGTTGAGTGTCCGTGTTTTGCAGTCATTTGGCAATGACTCATGAGGAGATCAAGATTCTCTCCTACTTTCACTCATTCATTTGCAAATAGTGTATCCAGGTGGATGAGGAGTGTATGCTTAGAACACTTAGGGTAGCCAGTCCACCTATTGGTTCAAGATCAAACCCAAGACTCTGGAGCGTAAAGACCTGCTGCACCACCATTCGATTCTACGACTAGGCAAACATCCCAAACCCCAAAGTGTAACAGTGAAAGACCAGCCATATTTAGTGTGTATTTAACTTGGTGTATATACACGACATAATCGTGGAACATCATGGAGAACTGTGACGTTCTGATTGAGGACCTCTGGATTTCTCAACCAGAGAGCAGGACATTTGTTTAGATACCAACTCTGCCAGTGATATAGCAAACGGAGGCTGTAATATTTCATGACGCAGTAGCACTCGTCTATCACATGCTTCAGTGATGGGATTTTCAGCCGCCTCCCCCAAAACCACTGCATTGGAAGCTTTTCTCGCACTAGATTTCATGCCGCGTGCCCTTTATTTCACACACCGCGTTTCACCGAATTACATACAGTCTCAAGGAGGTCCGCTCGTGAAAAGACTCTCCTGTGAAATTCTCTCCACACCTTGTTGCATTTAAAAACGCGATCGTTATTCGATTTAACCCATGCTTTTTATTACAGATTTGTGATCAGGTCCCCTCCGTAAGACTTAGCAGACGATGAAAAGTGAGGCGTAAGGGATTGAGCGGGTAATGCGTTGGAACCTCTGAGCTGTGTTCACACTGCCTGTCATTTTTTTTTACAGCGAAGCCCTGGATCGAGGGGAAAAATATTTTAGACCAACGTATTTTGATCAGAAATGTGTATTCCATCTAGCCTAGGACCCACAAAGTTCCCTGACTGTGTGTGTGTGTGTGTGTGTGTGTGTGTGTGTGTGTGTGTGAGAGAGTGCACAAGTGTGTTTCATTTAATTCCCATCAAAGCCACAGCAGCACCGCTGATATGCTCAGTCCTCCCCTGAGACTGTGTGCCGGGTGTGTGGCTGCTCAGTGCACAGCTTCTTGGATTACCTCCAGGATTATAATTAACGCAGTCTCTAAATCATCTGTGATATAGCCACCTGGGTCAGATGATGTGTGTGGGTGCTGAAATCCACATAGCAAAAGGTGTCTCAGGGTTCTTTTTTTTTTTTTCTGTCAGGAGCATTCCGATTTCAGAACTCGACATCGCTGCGTTCCGCACGTCAGAACCGCCAGATATTCAGCGCACATCGTCGGTTTACGTTCATATTACGAAACAACAACCATCGCCATTTCTCAGAGCCCGAGCGAACCGGTTTCACGACCCCCATCTAGTCGGCCGTTTATTCTACCCATCAGTCCGAATATCTTCCCTCTCGTGCTCTCAGTACCATCACCGATTCTTCTCATTTCAAATCAACTTGCTCAAGTGTTTTGCCAGCACTTGAAAACAATTCTTCTCCAGTTTCAGTGCTCTTCAAACTGTGAAGTAGATGGCTCCTCAGCAATGGCGAATGATTCATCAATGCCCTGTATAAATACATACTGTGCCGTGTCCACAACATCGGCGCTCTTGTCGAGAGCCGTTGAATAATAAATGAACTTCTGGGCATTGCTGTTAAAGAGGTTGTAACCCATATCTTCCACTCGTCTACTAATAGGTCTAGCTGGTGAACTAATGCGTCGTGTTTCTTTGGGTACATGTTATTTTACGATCTGGTGCACATACTACGCAAGAGCTTCGTGGCACCTGTGAACTAGCCGCTAAGTGTTCATGAAAGTCTTTTAGTGGTGCTTTTTGTTGTTATACTTCTAGTTCATACAGTGCTGGGAAAAAGTATTTTTGCTGATTTCTTGCGTCTTCTGTTTTGGTGTACTGTATATCTCATACTAAATAGTTTTACATCTTCAAACAGCGTGCAACGTAAAATAAAGGCAACCTGAGTAAACTCACAAAATACAGTTATTTATTTATGTATTTTTATTGAGGTCCTGCCATGGCAGTCTTAAAGCAGGACAGTGATCCAAAATTCAGTTCAGTTCAATTTTATTTGTGTAGCGCTTTTAACAATGGACATTGTCTTAAAGCAGCTTTACAGAAATATATAAACACAGGATACAGATTTTAAGTGTGGGAATTTATCCCTATTGAGTGAGCCGGTGGAAAGGAAAAGCTCCCTTAGATGAAATGAGGAAGAAACATTGAGAGGAACCAGACTCCGAAGGGGACCCGTCCTCATCTGGGTAACGACGGATAGTGTGAAAGTAAAAGAAAGTTCATTATGGTTTTTACATGAATCTGTTTGTCTGTTCACTAAAGTAGACCTGAATGCAAAACTGTATGTGGTAATTGCAGTCCCAATGCGAGAATGTCCATGTGGAATTGAGGTCCTAAACCATTTCCATGGTACATCAAGCGGTACCATCCTAAGCAATCTCCAAGCTGTAGCCTCCAGTTCAAGAGAGCTCCATCCAGAGGTAGGGCATCAGAACATATATCAAAACATACATCAAAATCAACACAAAAATGGTTCACTGACCACAAAATCAAGGTCCTGCCATGTCCATCCCAGTGCCCTGACTTAAAACCCATAGAAAACCTGTGGGTGAACTGAAGAGGAGAGTCCACCAGTGTGGACCTAGAAATTTGAAGGATCTGGAGAGATTCTGTATGGAGGAATGGTCTCAGATCCCTTGCCATGTATTCTCCAACCTCTTCAGGCATTATAGGAGAATAGTTATCTTGGTAAAGGGAGGTAGCACAAAGTATTGATTAAAAGGGTGCCAGTAATTTCTGCATGCCTATATTTAACAGAGATATATGTATATATTTTATAAACCTGTTTTGTTTGCAGTTGTTTGATATCCCTGAGAGCAGAGTATTATGGTGAATTTTTTGAACAAAAGTTCAAAAGGTTAAACAATAAAGACAAGTATTCACTGCCTTCTTTGCTCATATTTACCAAGGGTGCCAATATTAGTGGAGGGCTCGGTATCTTCCATTCAAGTGTTGTTTAATAATGTTGTCCCTGAAAATTTAGGAAGTACCTTCACCATGATGGCTACTCCTTGCGTGGTATCTTCCCAACCAGTGGTAGTTTCATTTATAATGACACCAGGTGCAATTTGCATGGGAACATTATTTATTTATTTATTTTGCTGCGTTTATATCACCTTTTTTAAACATATCTTTGTTGTACGCTTATGAACTTAAAGTCTAGAGACATTACACGTGTACATTTTGAAGTGGATATACAGTATGCACTGGATGCATACTGCATTTGTTTAATCATAATGTTCTGCCTTCTAACCATAATAGGCATTTATTCAGACCACTGGGCCTGAGAGAATACCGCTGTCTATATGTTAGAACCTAAAGGTTTAGTTGTCATCGTTTCTGTTTTGTTGTTCAGTAAGCAAAGTAGCGACGTGATGCTTACTGTATGCACTTGTGAGTTTAAGAAAAAAAAGAAAAGAAAAGCTGAACGTGCCAAAATGGCTGAAGGCATTTTAAAATGATATTGTGACACAGTGGCGCTGTCAACACCTCTGATTCTACACATAATGCAGGGTTTCTTGGAGTTCTCTCTGAGGACATATTGATTTTTACAGTATAGTGGAAATGTGAGAGGAAACAAGCTGATGTTCTGCTCTAGCTGCCATCGAGGTCCCTGAGGTGAAAATAAATAAGTAAACAAATAAATAGTAACAACAGCTATTATTATTGTTTGTTTGTTTATTTGGGGATTTATTGGTTAATAACTTGAAGCCCCAATTTTTATTTATTTATTATTTTTTTTAAAGAAGTGTTGTGTGTAATCTCAACGCTGTTGGAGGTTTAGGCGATGTCCTTTTTTATAAAACCGTTAAGTAGATTTCCAGGACGTACATTTTGCGAAAATTAATTGCACCGACCAGAAAAAGACCCGAGAAGACTTTTGGATTCGGTCCAAACCCGTTTCATTTGGCTGGATGGGGACGAGGCAACCGGCAGTCTGGTTTCCATGGCAACTGGTGGCGTCTGTCTAGACACATGGGTGGCCAAGGTGGAGAAAATCCTTCTGGGCGTAATTATAAAGTGGTACTTTATAATGATCAATATGTTGTGGAACTCAACCCCATACTAATGAATTGTTAACCGTTGTGTATACTTTGTTTTGTATTTAAAGCATAATCTGGAAGAGAGGCTGTGATATCAGAACTTGGAACTTTTTTTTTATTTATTGTGTGTGATTGGGTGGAAAAAGTGTGTGTGTGTGGGGGAGGGGTGTATTATATTCTCACTCCAATCCCCGTGTATTGATGACTCTTTTGTTGTTCACTGTAGAAAGTAATTGACTATGCCAGGTGTTCTGTTTTCCCTCCTTTTAGAAATACTGGACAAAAATCCTCAGCAAAAATATATATTCTGTATTGTGATATACGAATTATAGCCCGAGCGCTGTTCTCAATTCTGATTGGTCAGAAGGTGCTGATTAATTTTCTATAACAGCACGACTGCCTTGCAAGGTTTCTGCTGATTGCAAGCTTTCTATCACTGCGCTCATGCTAATACGGTATTGGTTTTTATAGAAACAAATTACCCAGCTGCTTGTATGCTGGATACTCCAGGTTAAAAAAGATTCTTTTTTAAAATAGTGTCTAATTGTTATTTATGATCCTGCGAGGAGACGTTTCTGTAGTATTCCTGGAAGTAGTCTCCAGTGTCAGAAGTTAACTTTTTCTGTACGGTGCTTTTGCGATTTTCTCAGTTAAGAGTAAAATTAAGAGTCTGGTGCTAGTATGATGCAAGTAATTAATTTCCACATTAAATATATCTCTAAATGGATAAAAAGTATGACATGGTGGTGTTTAACTCTTTCATGCATAAATTATTTCAAAACTTATCCAGATTCTTTCATATCCAGATTTCCTTCATGTCATATGAACTGTGACTTTTTCTGAAGATCACTTTTATTTAAAAAAAAAAAAAGTAGATTAATTGTCCATGTGTAGGACGTGTACCACGAGCAAAAAAAAAAAAAAAGATAAAAACATTACATGAAATAAAAAAATTAAATGAAATAATCTTCCAATGTGTTTTTAAAATAAATATTGTTAACATTTCAGGTCTAAATATAAATATATCTAAATATTTCATGTTTATGATGAGAATGATCGAAAATCATATATTTTTTGCAAAATTTTTGACATTAGAAAATGTCCACCATTTACGACTGATTTCTGAAGAAAAAAAAAATCTATGTTCAATTAATAAAAAAAGAAATATTTTAAAAGCTAAGGCATGGTTTTATCGAGTTTGGGATTTTGTAAAGACATACCAGAGACACTGAGAGTGTCAAAAAGTCTAGAGAGCAATGGAAATCATCATGATGATGATCCTTTTGTACATTACAAAAACCATGGTTTGGATGTCATTTACATCTTATATTTTCCTAAAAACAACTTTTACTTGACTGTCTGTAAGTCTGGACACTGAGCATGAAGGGGTTAAAAAAATAAGAAAAAAATTTGTGTTAGCAAATGACTGCGGTTTATGAGGAATGAAACGCTTCAGAACATCCTGACATTGGAAAATAATCGACTTCTGGGTGGTACAAGTGACTCAACTTTGCGCCAGGCCACATCACAACACCGCATCACTGATTATTTTCCCATAACTGCACGTTTCCCGCTGTGTTTTGTTCCTTACATATCGCCCACCCCTACTGGTAAGATAATTGGATAGCTTTATAGAAGAACTGTGCACTGTTCCAACAGCAGTAATTAAACTAAATAGAGCTACGCAGCTATTCCAAGGGTTTCTTTAAAGTCGTGTAAAAGTGCGTTTGACCCAACTTGCCACCAAAGTGCTCGTCCTCACTTCTTCAGAATTCGCATCCCGGGGCTTAATAAGTACAGATATGGCCTTGCTTTCATCAGAATTCAACAGGGACTTCAAATGAAACTCGTGACAGGAGACATGGCGGCTTGCTGTTACCACAACACGTTCTTGAAGAGTCATTTCGATTAATCATTCAGAGGCTGTCACGTAGGAAATAGGGGGAATACCCGAGATACAGTCAAAAGGAATGCTGTTTTGGTGCTTTTGCAGTAACTATATTAAATTCAGCTGTTGTTCTTAAAAAAAAAAGTTTGCTCTGCATTGCTCCTTAACTCATAACCTCTCGTGACCTGAAACATGACTGTGTTCAGTAAAGATTGTGTAGATTCACATGTTTTGGCTCAAAATAATGTTTATACTGCATGTGGAACTGGACAGGCCTTTATTATGGCTGCAAAAGAAAAGCCCTTCTGTTTACCTACAGTACTAGTGGAAAAAAAACAAAACAAGGAAAAAACTCTGACTGTGAGGCACAAATCTTATTAATCTGCCTCATCTCAGCTGTCACGTCTATTTTTTTGGGTGGGGGTGGAATTTGTGCCATGGTTCAGTGTATACATAATGAGCCTGCTCCAGCGGTGACAACTCCTGTTAACAGTGTGCGCCGGGATGCTGAGCATGCGTTTACACATGATGTAGAACTGGAGGAGTAGCCACTATCTGTATCTGTTTAGTGCTCCAAATATTTTACTGTATTTGGATTTACACCTGAAATGAGTGTGGCCTAATCCAGGGGTTCCCAAACTTCTCCAGGGCAAGGCCCCCCAAATGGCATCCCCCCCCACCTTTTGCAAGATGTCTTTAAAACACATTAAAAAGACTTCTGAATATATCCCCATTTTTTATTAATAATTACATCTTACATCTTTACATTACATTACATTAGGAATTGACTGTGTGTGTGTGTGGTTGTCTGAGAGAGAGAGGGAAAACATACTAGTGGGAGGGATGGGCTTGGTGGCTCCGACACAGTTTGTCAAGCCTGGCCAAATTGTTGAGGCCCCCCGGGCGCCCCCTGGTGGCCCGCAAGGGGGCCCCCACTTTGAAAACCACTGGCCTAATCTACAAGTTTTTTCTGTTGTTCTTCCTTTAAAAGGGTTAATGATGTTTAAAAAAAAAAAAAATTATTATTATTATTATTATTATTATTATTATTTTAAATTACTTCCCTGAAGTGTAATTATAATATTAGGTAAAGTTTTTTTCCACAAAAAAACATACTAAATGTAGTCATTGATGACAATTTTCCACCTGGTCTCTGACCCTCTGGCTGAAATGATCAGTTTTTGTGTCTTTATCTTTAAGACTTCACTGCTATGATTGGCTAACATCGTTGCCAAATAACGCCCCCCTGCCATAACACATGCTGAACTGTTTTCAGCGACTGCGCGCCAGTGGGCGGGGCCAGAAGGTGCGCTGATGTAAACGTAGGTGTCGACATCTTGCTGTAGGGGCAGTCGTGTACAAATGTATTTGCCTGTGTGACCTCAGAAATCCAAGGATGTTTTAACGGTACAATGACTTGTCAAGAGGTCAAGGGAAATTTGATTTCTCATGTCATGACCCCTTAAATATTTTAATATCATGTTTATAATTCATGACATGCTTTTAATATTTTCATTTGTAGCCATATACTAGTAGCCTGAATTAAACTGTCACAGCCCTGACGGGTAGCTATTAAGATTGACTCAGCGAATGCTGTCAGTATATCGTTCACGTTCAGGTTAACGGATGTGGTCGATAAGGTTATATCTGGCCGTTCACTTGCATGAACACGTAGATAAAAACCTCTTGTTCTCATGACTTTCCAAAACAAATTAAATAAAATTGTATATACAGTAGAACTCTGGGGCATGGTGGCTAAGCAGTTAGCAAGTTTGCATCGCACCTGCCGGGTTGGAGGTTTGATTCCTGCCTCTGCCCTGTGTGCACAGAGCTTAAATTTCCTCCCAGTGCTTCGGGGGTTTCCTCCAGGTACTCCGGTTTCCTCTCCTAGTCCAAAGACATGCGCTGTAGGCTGATTTGGCATTTCCAAATCCATAATATGTAGTGTGTGAACCGGTGTGTGTGCGTGATTGTGCCCTGCGTTGGATTGGCACCACACCCAGGCTGTCCCCCCGCCTTGTGTCCCTAGTCCTCTTGGATAGGGTCCAGGCTCCCCGTGACCCCCGTGTAGGATAAGCAGTACAGGAAATGAATGGATGGATATGATACTTATCGTATTTGTATCTGTACTGGTATTCATTTACAGCAGATCATGTTATTTGTTCTATCAGAACGATTTTGCACTTGGTTACATCCCCACATGGCATCTCAATATGTGTAGATCCCAGAATGTGTTGTCGTTGCAAAATGCAGGTACATAAAGGGGAAAAAAAATCCCCTGTGCAAACAGATTATTTCTTCATTTCCTTTATTTCAGGTGTTTTACTGATTAACATCAGTGGAAATTTGTTCCAAGTAATCGAAGTTACGAATGTAGTCTTGGCAGTAGCTTTGGTGTTTGTATACTTGTATATATTTCTTTATATTTTCTGGTAAAAGCACAGCCTCCTGAGGCATTTCTACAGATTTAACATGAGTTGTGTGCATCAGGCATGTGACATCAGTCATGCTACTCTGCTGTCAGAGCACATCTCCTCAGCTGATGAGCACCTTCAGGCTAATTTGTACAGGTACTAAAAGCGATGCTGAAAAAAATATTCTCTGCCTGATTTTACCCACTCGGAGCTTAGCGATTGCCAAATGCACGAAGCGTGTAGATTTTTTTTATTTATTAATTTTTTTCCACAGACGCGGTTCCATTCACTGTACCGGTATCTGTTTAGGGCTCTAAATATCCGTGTACATACAGTGGGCCCCAAAAAGTGTTTGTTTCTAACTGAATACAAGATTTTTCATTACAGTTGATATTATTGACAGCAACTTGAGTGCAAAGTAGAATCTTTGAAACGAATCTTTGAAATAAGAGTTTCTTAGTGTTTGGTTTGTCGCCTTTTTGCTTTATTGAGGGTGTGCACTCGAGCTGGCATGGACTCCACAAGTTTGTGCATTTTGGATCAAATCCATCAGCGTCTCGACGGAACACGACTTCAATAGAAGAGATTAGGCATGAGGGAAATCTGACGTTTTGTGTAAAGCAGTCACCACGGTAAATATCGCCCATTTGCTCGCATTTAAATAGGAACCTAGAAATAGTGCAGAGTCTTTGAATATTAAATTCTCAAGATGTTGAACATCTTACTTTCTTTGTTTTCAATATTTCAAAAATCCAATCCAGTTTTATTTGAAAACATTTTTTTTTTTTTAAATGTACAATTTTCAATGTGGTCTCAGACTGTTGGACTCAACTGTACAATTGAAAACCAAAGTGGGCATAGCCTGAAATAGCTTTACTTTTAAAATGGGCACTTTTTAAAAACAGCCTTAGTGGTGAGGGGACTGGAAAAAATACCCAGAGGTAGAAATGGCAGAACTGTCAGCACAGTGTGTGAATTCTTGCTCTGACAGTTCCTCTACCTCAGCTACATCACTCGAGTTCATAACTGGCTACTGGCTTTCAGGGCTGTAACGTACTTCCGTTTAGATGTTGCAGGAATCTCACGCCTACAATAAGGCCAAAGTGTAAACATTAGCTTGGGATTTTGTTTCTATTAATAGTTATTTTCTTTCCTTCATAGTGGTTTATGTATAACTAAGCGTACAGTCGGATGCCTTTCCCCAGCTTACTAAAAGAAGCTTTGCAAATGTTCTTATATACGGTATATACTTGATTGAACTGAACTGAATATTTTCCGCAGAAAATTTGCGGACGCCGGGTGTAAAATAGCACCAGTGGTGTGTTATCTGGAAGCAGAAGTTCCATCTTAACGCGAAAGCGTTCGTACAAGTAGCCCAGCGATCTGCGTGCAAATAAAAACAAACAGATAGTTCACCTCCTGTTCGTATCTGTATTTGTATTCCTGTAGAACACATTATCTGTTCATTCAGAGATGTGTTTGATTTATATTTTAGCAGGGTGTTTTTTTTTGGGGTTTTTTTTAAATATAAAAGAGCATTATCTTTATGCAGGATGCTAGTACTCGCATTTTATCATAGTTAAATGCAGTTTTTTTTCTTTTGAAGTAGAGGATTTATAGTATTGCAGCAATGCTAAATAGTCCGGACCATGCAGATTTTCTCCCGACGTTCATAAATTGGTTCAAACACATGACCTAGCTTTGTACATCTCTTGTTTGGTTGCAAAGACTGAAATTAATAACCCTGCAGTAGACGACTAAAATATTAAAACACATTGCAACACTTTACCTTGTTCTTTGTTTGTATGTTGACCCTGCTAACTAGATATTATATTATTATTATTATTATTATTATTATTATTATTCTTATTTTAATTTTTTTTTTTATAAATCCATTGTTTTCTATATACTTCCTTTCTCTACACAAGCTGCTCTCATCAGGTTTAATTAACGGCCGTTGCCAGAGCTTGTCCAGTGACTGTACACGACTCCACGCTTCTAATTCTTTTTATTACTGAAGAGATGGTAGACTAATATCCCCAGATGGTTCGGCAGTTTTCGGCTTCCCAGGGAGTTCCAGTGGCCATACGACATACGGCAGCTTTCAGAAGCCTCGCGTTTGATGAACAGATGTAAATATTTTGCTTATGAAAGTTCGATTTGTTCAACATACGTCCTGCAGCTATTTGTGGCTTATTGTATATCCAGTGAATTAGAGAATCCGAGAGAACGGCTCTCTTGTTACAGGCTACGAAATATCAGCAGTGTCAGCAGGAATTTTCTTTTTCTCCCCCTCGAAATGCCTGAAGTGTGCATGACGACAGGTTTGATTGTTGCTTCAAGACCCTATAGATGACAACAGTGATGTATATAATATATACACACACACACCCACTAGCAGTAATAATAATGCATTTGAGCTACAGTATAGTGACTTTCTAATCACTGTACACAATAGGGGTATAAAGCTCAAGCTTCCACACAATAGCATCTGATTTCACTACAAAAGTCTGCGACTATGTGTTTGACGAAACCATCGAATCTAATGCATTTATGGCATTTCGCAGACACCCTTATCCAGAGCAATTTACATTCATCTCATTTATAAATGTAAGCAGTTGAAGGTTAAGGGCCTTGCTCAAGGACCTAGCAGTGGCAGCTTGGGAGTGCTGGGATTTTGAACTCATGACCTTCTGGTCAGAAGAAGGCAAGCTGGTGGAGGAAGTGTGATGCTCTGGGCAATGTTGTGAAATCCTGGGTCCTGGCATTCATGCGGATGTTACTTGTCACTGTACCGCCTGCTTATACATTGTTGCAGACCAAGTACACCCTCACTGCAACAGTTACATGACAAAGACTTCAAGGTGTTTACTCGGCCTCCAAATTCCCCAGATCTCAACCCGATCGGGCATCTGTGGGATGTGCTGGACAAACAAGCCCGATCCATGGAGGCCCCACCTCACAACTTGCAGGTCTTAAAGGATCTGCTGATCTTGTGGAGTCAGCAGCACAAGGAGGACTTACACAATTTTAGGCAGGTGGTTTTAATGGCTGATTGATGTAAATATGAACTATTTCTTTAACACACCAGTTGTTTTGTCCATTTTCAGTAATGCTCAAGCTCTGGATGTTGCATCGATTTATTTCAATCATAGAATACATCCCTAGTATTTAATGAGGAAAGAAAAAGAACACAACCAAACAACAAGACCTTAACATTTGAATAATAGGGTAATGAACCTTTAGATGGTTCCCTCAGGCACCCTCACACAACAAAAAAATATTCCTGCTCAAGCACAGGATTTAACTTTGACGTTTTGCCACACTCGTGTCGCCTACATTTGTGATTGTCCCATGGCAAAGACAGGTAGTGGTGAGTGAAGGTCAAAGCCTCCTGGTTGAAGCTCCCTGTTGAAATGTCACGTGTGTGTGTGTGTGTGTGTATAAAGCTTCATCAGGAATGCTGTTGAAAGTTTCAGGTACGAAATGGCTTTGAATCGTTGAACAGTTTTCTGGTATAATGCATAATTCTGTAAGTTGTAGGACAAAGTAGTCGTATATTCATCATTATTCTAAAACAGTAGTTAAAAATGAAGAAAACACTTCTATTCAAACAAACCGACGTGTTCAAACATTTACCTGGTAGTGTAAGTTACACAATTATGTATATTTGGCCTGAGGGGTATCATGGACGAAGCATATTAAATTATTGTGAAGAATCAAAAATGAATAAAAACAGAAACAATATAAATGTATAAATAAAAGCAAAAAAAAAAAACAGTATTTAAATTTTTTTTTATACTACTTATACTTAATATACTTTATGTATTTGTATTACACATTCATCCATCCATGTCTCTGCTTATATATTCAATCTTTCATCTATTTAGTTATTTCTTATCCATCAAGTCAACCTGGATCCTTTAACATCAACAAGCTATGTTTTATAAATTGACCTTGATTAGATTTAAATCGGTTTCATGGAACATCAGTGTGGGGTTTTTTTTTGCGCTGTGTGCCAACATTTCATAATAAGAGCCATGGCTGTAATCGGAGCTATAACAGATGAATGAATGAAGGAGTTTGCCCGATGAACAAGTGCGATTCATTTGTGTCGAGCCTTTGCTCTTGATAAAAAGTGCTTTTAAGTCATTGAGGATCTGTGCGCTTTCACCAGCCTCAGCCACGGTCATGCGTTCTGCGATTTCGCCTCGATTTGTGGCGTGCGATTGAGGCTGGAATGGACGTCAAGACGGAACGCGCGTGAGAAAAAGTAAAGGAAAAGATGTTTAAATATATGGCGAGAGCCGGCGTCGATTTGCATCCGGGTTCTGTTTTTGTGTAGGTGTAAGATGTTTGAGAAGGGTTAGAACATCAGCGTGTTAGACTACTAATCCGTTGACGTTGGACGTTACGAACACAGTTGCGTGAAGAAGAACTTCTTCGACTTCTTCTGTTGGACCCAGTTCTGTTATTGGTGCAGATGCTTCGTTTCATCTTCTGAAGCATTTCATCCATCAGTGGCCAATCCCCTGCACACCTGCTTCGGTACATATGGCAGGATCCTATGCAGATGCATAAACGCTAGATATTTTCAGCTGCCTGGGCCACACTTGACGCATTTCAGTTTGGACAGGCTGCTGCGTGCTTAAAGAGTATCAGGAACATGTGGGCATCGTCAAGCTTTCAGCATGTCAGTATATTATATATCTGTTCGTCCCACACACTGGGCCATGACGGAGTATTGCACACGGCTTTCACCAGACACTCAATGCTCTAATGCATCTTTAGCAGGCTGAAGATGACACCTGATCTGATGCGCTGTCATTATACCTAGTGAGTTTTAGTTCACCTACTGACTGACTGCATGGCAATAGGCCAAATAATGATGGATGGAAAGATTGCCAAAGGTTATGTCAGTTAAGGTAAAGTCACTGTTGGTGTAGCATGCTGGATCAGAGGCATTAAATAAAAACGATGTGTATATATCTTGGAATTGATTTTTGCAGTCTTTATCATGTAAGCAGCTATAAAGTAAATTAACGCACATCTAGCTTACATTCAGTGCGTTTATATGAACAAGAATAATCCGATATTAACCCGATTAAGACGATACTCTGATTAAGAAACTAGCATGCAAACAGCAATTTTTTATTACCTTAATCCGACTAAAGTTGTACTCAAAGTAAACACAAATGGAATTGAGGCTTGTGGAGTACTCCTGTTTTAGTCGCATCATCGACGTGCGTTACAGACATGTACACACCTTAATCACACTATTAACGTCATGTGGGAGTTTTCACCGCATTTTGCGACAGGACACGTACACACACGGCAGCGCTCAACCGTTTGACGGCAAACAAGCGAGCACGGCTGCGTCAGAAACAGCGTGCTTGCCTACTATATAGTATGCTAAATACATGTATCTCGGCTACTAAATAGTAGGTAAGTACACGGTTATAATTAACTGCACTTGAAGCGTTTGTAAAATTATAAATAAAATCACCCAAAACTGTATATGGTACCATAACGAAGACGAACTGTATGTCGATATGTGAAATTCTGGAGGGAACGTCGGACAGCGTGACGTGGGGACATAATGACGTGTCCCGTTAATCGAGCTATGTTCTATAACATGTAAAACAGGAACATGAAAGGAGTATTCTAAAAGTGACTCATGTAAACACCTTAATCACAATATTGTCTTATTCAGAATAAGGTCAATAATTAGATTATTGCTGTCCATGTGAACGTAGTCATTGATGCAGTTACTGTCTCTGAACTTTTTATGCTGCTCATTCGCTAATTGGGATGACACCATCATGTCATGTTCGAACAATGTTAATACATTGCTTTTTGTACCTTTCGGAAGCAGTAGATACCTGAACAAGGTCGGTTATATCGAGATTAATCCTGGGAAGAAAGCTGCATGAGTTCATGAGGGTGAACACTTTGGTGTTCCCTCTTCCGCTTCAATCTTCATCATTTTAGCCTCAGATTCCTATTCTTGGCCTACAGGAAAGAACCTAATGTGTTGTCCGCTGTTGTGTCCCATCCATCTCAAAGTTTTGAGGTGAATTTTGATCAGCTTTTCTGCTCACCATGGTTGTAAAGAGTGGCTGAGTGAGTTATCATAGCCTTCCTATCAACTCAAACTACTGTAGACTAGCCATTCTCCTCTGAGCTCTCTCGTTAAATAAGGCATATCCACTTACTAGGTTCTATTTTTGCAGCATTCTGTGTAAATATGCACTGTTGTGCATGGCATGAAAGTCCCAGGAGATCAGCAGTTTCTGAAGTACTCAAACTAGCCAGTCTGCGATGTGACCCCGCCTAAAAAAACAAACAAAAACCCTTTGGTGTTTGCTGTGAACATTAACTGAAGCTCATGTACAATTGTGTCTGAATCATTTTGTGCATTGTGCTGCTGCCACATGATTGGCTGACTTAGATTATTTCATGAATGTACAGGTGTTGATAAATGGCAGTGAGTGACAATGGCTCAGGCACACCCTGTCCCACCGGTGCTATAAACAATCCACTTTCAAGACAGAGTTCTTTAGGTGCTCAGCTAAAGCATGCCTTAAAATGCATGGCTTAAATCATACCTAAACATCCCAAGACTGTTAAGAAACCTCTATTAACCTCTTACAGATGAAGCAAAAACATCAAGGTCATGCTTGTCGGGTGTGAAGTAATGAAATGATGCATGAGAGGTATGGTGTGGGGGGAAAAAAAATTGATCTGGAACCAGGTCTGTGCAACAGTACTATAGTTAATATTTGAAAGATCATTTATTTTAAAATAAAAAATGAACTGTGTGTTATGATTTCTACTATCTCTATATGTAAAGGTATGGAATATGAAAGTAAAAGTACAAAAGCTCCCAAGACATTCAACAGTTCTTTATTCCCTACACCCTCAACAATTCCAGCAATGTCATTTTTCTCAAGTACCGACCACATAATATCTTCCACATCGATTGGCCACAGACGCATCAGCAGAAACTCAGTCATGCCTGATCATCTAATCTTACCTGTTTTCCTCACTGAGGACTTTCTCAGATCAATCCGTCCCGAACTCAATAAACAGCATTGTTTCACCGTTCAAAGGCGTTGTACCAATTTTTCTACCGCGAGAAGCTTGAAAATTGCCATTTCATCCTGTTGCCATGAATCCCTCCACCATCCTGGAAAATTTCGCATGTCGTAGGATTTGGCGTTTGACAGTGACACGTATTGGCCTTTACTACCAGCATATCAACAACGCTTAATTATGCGTTCCATTTAGAAAATGGGACAGTTGTAGCCCTAGGCTTTAAATCTGTCTAAACACACTACACATACTACTGTAATTAGACATTACGCTAGTAAAAGGCTATTTTAAAGTGTGCTTTTGGTCTTGAACATGTCCAGTAATATAAATATTATGTTTAGAACGATCCATTTAAATCTTTCCCAACTTACAGTAGTGCCTAGTGCCAAGAAATGTTTCGTTTTCTTAATTTATTGCAAATATTACTACACTTATCTCTTAGTTTCAGTTATATTCCAAGAATACATTAATAAAATTGAGACCATTTTTAGCCATATGTTTTACATCATTTATTCACGTATTTTATTCCAGCACCTCTTGATATGTATGTATCCCCTTAGCGTAATCCACTAAGCATTATGTGTTATCATTTAATTATTTCGAAACACTATTTTATTTCAGGTTAATTCTGTATTATAATTTTTGTTTGAGAAGTATAGTTTGTCCAACTTGTGTTTTGAAAGTCATGAGATAAAAGCAGTCATTGTGACAGATGGCCCCTCTCATAAGTGTTTTCAGCATTTCTAACACCTCGGACATGCATTTAGGACAATGCTTTATGCCGCGAATGTTTATTTTAGAGTGTATTAGATCCATTGCCAAATACTGTAGCCTTTGTCCCATTGGAGGAGAAGAAAAGCCTGCACTTTGTGTTTTGTAACGGACTAGAAACGCATGCCATGAGTCAGTGTCTAAACTGTGCTGTTATTTAACGAGTTGTCCAACAAACTGTTGGAAGCCTTGGGAGCAAATTCAGTTTACAGCTGGATATGTCCTGACCCATGGGTATACGAGGTAAACTGTTACTGGGGCTCGAGGGCAAGTAAGACAACGTGAGATGAGGCGGTCTATAAAATAACAGCGGACTCCTGATGATATTTCTGTCAACGTGAGCCGTTCTATACGCGAGGTCAGAATAGTATTTGCAGATTGAATCCTTCTCTGATTGATTTACTTTTGGACCGCGGCAGCCGGTTTGCTTGCTAGCTGTGAAAGGCATGCTTATTTAACATGGTGCAAGCTACTACACAGGGACAAAGGTGAATGCGCAGCCTGTCTCAGAATGGTGTGTGTATATTGTTTTAGGTACGGTCCATGTTACACATAATTGCTGCAGATTTGCCAGCTGAACATTCATGCTGCGAATCTTCTGTTCCACTACATCCCACAAGTGCACTATTGGATTCGGATGTGGTGACTGAAGTACACTAAGCTCCGTGTCATGTCATTGAACCCAGTTTGAGACGATTCGTGCTTTGTGCATTGTACATGGTGCGTTATTATGCTGGAAGTAGCCATTATAAGATGGGTAAATGTGGCCATAAAGGGATGAACGTAAGTCAGCAACAATACTCCGTTAAGCAGTGCTTGATTGGTACAATGGGACGTTCTCCACATCGTTATACTCCCACCACCAATCTGAACTGTTGATACAAGGCCGGTTGGGTCCATGGATGGATTCACGCTGTTGACTCCAAATTCTGATCCTAACCATCTACAGAAATCGAGATCTATTAGACCAGGTGATGTTTTTCTAATCTAAAACATTTAAATAATAATGCCAAAGGTTGAGGTGTTTTTTGAGATGCATTTTGAGATGCTTTTCTGCTCACCCCGGTTGTAAAGAGTTATTTGTATTAGCGTAGTTACCCGTCAGCTCAAACCAGTCTGTCCATTCTCTTCTGAACTCTCTCTCAACAAATCGGTTCTGTTAGGCTTCCCAGGAAATCAACGGTTTCTGAAATATTCATATAAGCCTGTTATAATATGATCACTGAGATCATGCTTTTTTCCCCTCCCATTCTAATGTTTGATATGAACACTGCCTAAAGTTCTTGTCCTGTATCTATATCCTTTTATGTATTGCGCTGCTACTACATGATTTTCTGATTTTGAATAATTGCATGAATAACCAGGTGTACAGGCTGATCCTAATCAAGTAACCGGTAAGTTGTATGGACATGTCAAACCAAATGGTTGACTAGCTCCAGTATAGTGTTAATAATAAGTAATAAGAATAAAAAGTCCGTAGTTAAAGTACGCGTGTTCTTTAAGCAGGAAATTCTGTTCCTCGGTTGCCTTTCATTTGTCTGCCACTTTGGGACTGATGGTTGCTGTGCATATTTTTAGTCTTTGCAAGATCTGCTGGCAAAGGACGATGATAAAAGATATCGTTTTTACAAGCCTTTCCTAATCTATTCATCAACTAACAAGCAGCGAATTTTGAAATTAGATCATGCACTTTGCATAAACCGTTAATTATAATGCCACAAAGCGTCCTCCACCCCCCACCCCCCACCCCCCAGTGAACTATGGATGTTTATTGAATGAGTCATTTTCATTAACACACTTATGACAGCCTCAGCATGATATTAATATTTGATCTAAATGAGAAAAATGAACATTAAATGACACCTTAACGGATCTTTGTGTTCTTTGCTGGCTGCCCTCCATTGTTGATTAAGCCTGTGCACTGTATGCATTGTTTTGAAATGTAGGCCAAGATTCATTACACAACCGAATACGAAAATAGCACCAGCGTTGGTGTTGATCTTACTCGCATTCAAATAGCTTGTGCTTGGCTTGTGTTTCATGAAGAAGCGCTACTGTTATCGAGCTGTTCAGTGCGTAGGGAATCCGCATACAAAGCATGATAATGCAGGTTTTGAACCCACTGCAGTCGCTGACATTAAATATGAAGATGTAGTAGAATTTCTGGGGGCCTGACAAGATGGCTTACTAAGTTATAGGCTGGATTTTGCTGCCTCACTTCCTTCAGACCCCCCATTTATACAGAGTAATATCCATGATTCTGCTCTTCAAGATTAGGAATTATTAAGCCTCAGAATTTTTGTATGGGGAGGTGAATGTAATCATGATTCATGATCACCTTTTTAATATAGCAGATTGCACTCTAGCAGGTCGTGCTAGCGAACAGTTCATGTGCAGACAGCGTGTGAGGTGAGAAATCTTATTTTACACAGCGTCGCCCTCTTGGAAAGCTTATGCTCTCTTAGACATAAAATCGTCCAGATAGTATAAAGACCGAAGGAGATGTTTTATCTCTCCTTTGTCCGCCATCTTTTCTAGCCACTGACTCTTAAGTGTGTAATGCAAAGCACTGGGAGGGCAGGAGGTGGAGTGTGAAGACGTCTCGAGGGCCCTCACCAATCACTCACAGATTAGCCGAGTGTGGCCGCACGGTACATCTTAATGCCCGTGCGTCGGATGGCGCGTTCGAACACAATCCTTATGCAATTCGGTTAAAAGCCTAAACGTTTTTTGTTTTTTTTTGACTGTTTAAATATAGGAATGCAATGGTACTATCTGTATCTGTGCTTTTCTAAGATAATTCTAGGTATCATACGTTTTCCCAGCTTAATTACTATCTAATTGCTTGTGTCTTCTTTTGATGCGTCAGTGAGTAATGACAGCCAGGATATAGGGAACTCCCACATAATCATTAAAAAATACATTCTTATGTAGGAATGAAGGCAGCCACAACAAATAACTCCCCTGGCACAACTACTGCAGATAAAATCGAGCCCGTCTTATATAACGCAACCCTAATGCCGGTTCATGCTGAATACCAAGGTTTTTTTTTAAAAAAAAGAAAAAAGAACATGTAGCTGAGGAAATGACTTGGATTTTCTCAGTTATTATCAGTGATATAGAAACTTTGTTAAATGAAGTTTGTGAAATAATGTTTCTAGTTGTACAAGAGGAGTTTTTTTTGGAAATGCCGTGTGTACTGCTGTCTTTCAGGCATTAGAATTATTAATATTTATTTATTTATGTATATTTTTGTATAGAAATGACGAAGTGTGGCATGGTGTTACGAGCAATCATGAAAGATGATATGCTGTGGAGCAGCTGAATGGTAGAGCGGTGTAACTGTAAATCTGGGGCTTAGACGCCTCACCTGATGTTTCCTGAGCAGAACTTCAATAAAGCAGTTTGTCATTATGTTTCCTCACGAAGCACCAGGAATAAAAAAAAAAAAACGTGGTTATAAATATGCCCTTAGACCAAAATAAAGTCTGAAGGCCCTTGAAAGATTCCAGTGGCAGTTTATCGCGTAAACATCAGCCGTGGCTTACTAAAGCCTGAACTGTGTAGCGATGCGGACTTGTAGATGTTTCAAACAATAGCTGGAAAAAACATCTTGTTGCAATGGAATTTGGCTTCAATTAAAAATGCGATAGATTAAGTCTTAATAACTTTCATGACTAAAGCGCTACCATTATGCAGGGTTACTCATTTCAGGGTTTAGCTGTGTCTGCTAAACCTGTCCTGAACTTGAACTGTTTTTTTTTTTTTTTTCTACCCAATTTGTTGGACCGTTTGTTTTGGTAAATAATTCAATCTCTCACTTGACACGTCACTGAAACATTGCAATTAGAATTTGGGTGCTGACCTTCAGAAGTTTCGTGGCTAATGTACGACGAGTTTGCCTAAAGCAGGCCTCGAACCACTGACCTGCTAAACTAGAAGTGAACACTCCAGCAGCTGATTTAAAGGCAGGGCTGCCTGTAGGGTAGAGCGCAGTGCCGCTCTCATCTTTCTCCAAGAGTGAGTCCTTCTCCGCACCACCGAAACGTACTTGGCTCCGCTACACTAACGTCGTCTAAATGCCAGTTTGCCTGTGAGTGTAGAAGAGGAGGTCAAAGGCGGGGTCGATGTGGTGGAACTTGATGCATTCGTCACTGGAGGGACGGGGAGTGACATTTTGCTTCGCTTCAGTTTTCCGACATGTATTTTGATCATGTCTTTCACATCAGTGATGGTCGCGGGTCCTCTGATAGCTGTATTGGGATCGGACTAGATTTACAGTGAGGGAAAAAAGTATTTGATCCCCTGCTGATTTTGTACGTTTGCCCACTGACAAAGAAATGATCAGTCTATAATTTTAATGGTAGTTGTATTTGAACAGTGAGAGACAGAATAACAACAAAAAAATCCAGAAAAACGCATGTCAAAAATTTTATAAATTAATTTGCATTTTAATGAGGGAAAAAAGTATTTGACCCCCTCTCAATCAGAAAGATTTCTGGCTCCCAGGTGTCTTTTATACAGGTAACGAGCTGAGATTAGGAGCACACTCTTAAAGGGAGTGCTCCTAATATCAGTTTGTTACCTGTATAAAAGACACCTGTCCACAGAAGCAATCAATCAGTCATATTCCAAACTCTCCACCATGGCCAAGACCAAAGAGCTCTCCAAGGATGTCAGGGACAAGACTGTAGACCTACACAAGTCTGGAATGGGCTACAAGACCATTGCAAAGCAGCTTGGTGAGAAGGGGACAACAGTTGGTGCGATTATTCGCAAATGGAAGAAGCACAAAAGAACTGTCAATCTCCCTCGGCCTGGGGCTCCATGCAAGATCTCACCTCGTGGAGTTGCATTGATCATGAGAACAGTGAGGAATCAGCCCAGAACTACACGGGGGGATCTTGTCAATGATCTCAAGGCAGCTGGGACCATAGTCACCAAGAAAACAATTGGTAACACACTACGCCGTGAAGGACTGAAATCCTGCAGCGCGCGCAAGGTCCGCTGCTCAAGAAAACACATATACATGACCATCTGAAGTTTGCCAATGAACATCTGAATGATTCTGAGGACAACTGGGTGAAAGCATTGAGGTCAGATGAGACCAAAATGGAGCTCTTTGGCATCAACTCAACTCGCCGTGTTTGGAGGAGGAGGAATGCTGCCTATGACCCCTGGAACACCATCCCCACCGTCAAACATGGAGGTGGAAACATTATGCTTTGGGGGTTTTTTTCTGCTAAGGGGACAGGACAACTTCACCGCATCAAAGGGACGATGGACGGGGCCATGTACCGTCAAATCTTGGGTGAAAACCTCCTTCCCTCAGACAGGGCATTGAAAATGGGTCGTGGATGGGTATTCCAGCATGACAATGACCCAAAACACATGGCCAAGGCAACAAAGGAGTGGCTCAAGAAGAAGCACATTAAGGTCCTGGAGTGACCTAGGCAGTCTTCAGACCTTAATCCCATAGAAAATCTGTGGAGAGAGCTGAAGGTTCGAGTTGCCAAACGTCAGCCTCGAAACCTTAATGATTTGGAGAAGATCTGCAAAGAGGAGTGGGACAAAATCCCTCCTGAGATGTGTGCAAACCTGGTGGCCAACTACAAGAAACGTCTGACCTCTGTGATTGCCAACAAGGGTTTTTAAACCAAGTACTAAGTCATGTTTTGCAGAGGGGTCAAATACTTATTTCCCTCATTAAAATGCAAATCAATTTATAACATTTTTGATGTGCGTTTTTCTGGATTTTTTTGTTGTTATTCTGTCTCTCACTGTTCAAATAAATCTACCATTAAAGTTATAGACTGATCATTTCTTTGTCAGTGGGTAAACATACAAAATCAGCAGGGGATCAAATACTTTTTTCCCTCACTGTACATGTGGAGGTGGGGTGATGTAATGGGATTTTTTTAGGAGTTGTTTTTAGATTATGCCATGTTCTGACTTTTTATAAAATGGCCAAATGAAATAATCTGTTACACACGCCAAGAAGTCTGTTGTCTCCGACCAAAACCAATCCACGCACTGGCCGAATAGAACGATGAAATGTAGAGATTTAAATGGCTTTTAGGTAAGTTATCGAGTTCCCGAGTCCCTCCAGGATTATGCGAACGCAGAAATGAACGCAAGATCAAGGAAACTCCGCAATATTCGTAGGAGCTTGCAATTTCTCACAATTTCGGCAGATTTTCCGCATATTTTGTCCAAGACGCGTCATGTGACGTCATCACAGCGCAAATCCGATCAAAAATTCTCTTTGATGCACGTGCAACGAACACGAGTACAGCTACAAGTTCTCATATACCAAAAAACATCAAACGATTTCGCCAATTCAAGTCGTTTTCCGCAAAAAAGCACCAAAAAAAAAAAAAAGTTGCATCGCAAATTTAGAAAAACGCCATATCAAAATCAAGCCTTTACAGGCAAAACTTCATGAAATCCTATATTCACTGCCCAGTACAAGTACAGCTATCGTCTGTTATCGTACTACTGTTATCATGTGACCTACTAATGATCAAGTGCAACTTGCATGGCTACAACAAGCGCTTATAATAAAGATCAAAACAATCCATTTTGTGTACGTAATACCGTACACATGGAATCGGTAGTACGACAACCATATATACAGTACATTCCAAAGACATTCCCTTCTTTGTGATTTATACTGAGGTGCAAATCCTCTGGCGCCATGACAGAAATCTCACCCCATCCTATTAGTACTAAAGACGACAAAGACTTTGGGTTAAATGCAATTAATTTATAATGACCGGTTCATGTTCTAGCTATTCGCAACAAGTTGACAAGAGTTACAGAACTCTCTGAGATGGCCATGGCCATGTTTAAAAACAAACAGCTAAAGATGTGTTTCGTTCCTGACTTCCACTCATTATGAATTCTTAAGCATATGCATTGTATAATATATCCCTGGGGAATTCGAATAGGATGAATATTCTAGTCTGACCACACCACAGTATGCACAGTACTTGAGCTCGGCGAAGGCCACAGGCTTTTTATTTTGACTCGTCAAGGTCTACGGTCATTTAAAGCACAGATTCATACTACAGGTTGAACATACCTGAGTGTTCAATGCCTATGCTGAATATTCATTGAAAATCATTAGACTGCTAGTCAAGCCAGGCTTATAGATTTTGTTAGTGTTTATCATTAAACATAGCCAATAATCACCTACTTTCACTTTGCAAACCGTCAAATACGTTTACTTTCCAATTTCTGCAAACAAAACTGTCGAGTTGTTTCAAATCAAAGTCATAACTTTTAAAGATGAGATTTTATTCACGTTAAATCGGATCAGATTTCAGCTGGTGGGCAGAAGGTATCAGACACACCCTGAGCTGGGGGTGGAGATTTACTAAAGGTTTGATAACGCACAGACCGGTTTACTAGCATGCTCAATGGAGAATTGTGTTTTTCACTTCAGCAAGATAGTAGGACTTGTCTGTTTTGTGTGTTTGACTTGCACTTTGGGGCAGAATACAGGGTCGTGTCAATGTACAGTAAATTTTGCACCCACAATGCAATTTTGATTTTACTACAGCTTGACAGGTTCTCTCAGAACGGTGATTGTTTGTGCAAATAAATACGCCCGGTGAGCATGTATTAAATTTGCGGAAGCTAGTTGAAGACTACAAAGCGTTAATAATGAGAAACTTTATGTAAATTATCTTTAGTAAAAGACGGTTTCTGTAAATGATGGCATTTTATTTAGTTTTATTAGATATTCAAGGCACAAATCTGATGCAGACGATATTTTAACAGAGCTTTTGAAAAAGGGTTTTCATTCATTCAGATATACCTTATAAGCATAAGGAACACTTTCTACAGTCTTGTGTTCTTATCATATTTTAAAACTGTGTTTTCGACACATCTCGCTGCTTTTAGTTTTGCCTTCACGCGGGTCTGTTTAAAATCAAAACATGGCTCTTGAGAAGAATTAGTGCTTGCAGAAACCTAAATTAGGCTACATATTTTTGTTGTGTTGCACTTGATGCGGTTCATGCAATTGTTCATTGTAATTCACCCTCAACATACCTATTATTTTGCATCTAGAGTTACTTTTACACAGTCCAATTATTATAGGTTATTACTTTCCACACTGAGATAATACCAGAGAAATCTCAGCTAAATTCTATAACAGACTGGGACTATACGATGAAGTTCCTCTAACGACAGATGTAGGTTCCAAGAAAATGACTACGTTCAGCTTACGTCATCAATCAAAGTGATCCAGATATCAGCGCGTGCAGAAAATGGGGTCACGTAAACAGAAACATTATTCGAAGTAAGCTTGAGGTAATAAGGATGTTTTTTCCAGCCCATTAGCCCGTTAAAACTGGAAGTATCTGGCCAAAAATCTTCTCAAATGAAGGTAAAATAATTGCTACTTTTAAATGTTCGCAAGTGTTAAAAAGTAAATATTTTTTAATGGATGTAATTAGCATGTTTTTCATGTCAATAGTAACTTTCATTACTGTTGATTTGTCGTTTTTGAGCAATTACACTGTTTTGAATGAAATCATCATTCAACTCTCTGTGAGTTCGCATTAGCTAGCGTTTGTAAGTTGGCATTAGCCGGAATTTGAATTGCTGCCTTGCCAATTATGTTAGCTACTGGAACTGGTACTTATCTAACCTGGCATTAGCAAAGAAAACAAGCTAAATTAGTGAGTTAATTCTAGCCAGTTAGCACATTAGCAAATTCATGTCTTCTAGAAAAACCAAGCAGACACCTCGTTTTATGCGAGTCTTTGCTTCCTCCAACATATTGAAACATTTCAGTGAGGTAGGGCTGGGAGCGCTCTTCCTCAAATTCAACACTGCAGACTGGTGGCTTATCCATATTCAAACACACAGGTGGCTGTAGCGCTAACTGCGTTGTATAGAATCACAAGCAGATGATGCATTTGCACAATTCTTTATAGGGTTTTTTTTAATGTTGATGATGAATTTAATTGGATGTTAAACTGAAATGTTTGGATGCTAAACTGAGCCCATTTTATTGATTTCTAGTGTGCGGTCATTGTGAAAAGAATGGATGAGAAAATAAATCTTTTTGAGATTTGTAACGAGTACTTTTTAATGAATGTACTTTTTACTCCTTACATTAAGTAAGAGTACAGGTGTTGAATTTCAATAACGCTGAAGGAAAGGGCAAACATGCACAATAATGCTTTAGTATAGTAACAAAGTACAATTACTTAAGTATTTTCCAGCCCCATACAACCACTGGACCAGCAACAGGGTCATGTGCGCACAAGGCTTTTAAGTGGACGTGATGAGCGAAGGCGAGCCCGTCTGGTCCGATCCCATCCGATCTTACCTGGGGAAAAGATGGCACCAGGATGCACTATGGGGGGAAAAAGGCAAGCTGGCAGAGGAAGCGTGATGCTCTGGGCAATGTTCTTCTGGGAATCCTTTGGTGCTGGCATTCATGTGGATGTTACCACCTACCTAAACATTGTTTCAGAGTAAGTACACTCCTTCATGGCAACGGTATTCCCTAACAGGCCGTGGCCTCTTCAGCAGGATAATGTGCCATGCCACACTGCAAATATAGTTCAAGAACGGTTTGAGGAACATGACCAAGAGTGCGAGGTGTTGACTAGATCTCCAAGTTCCCCAGATCTGAATCCGATCGATCATCTGTGCGATGTGCTCTACGAACAAGTCCGATCCATGGAGGTCCCACCTTGCAACTTAGAGGACTTAAAGCATCTGCTACTGATGTCTTGGTGCCAGATACCACAGCACACCTTCAAAGCTCTCGTGGAGTCCATACCTCGACGGGTCCAAGCTGTTTTGGTGGCACGAGAGCACAATATTAGGCAGGTGGTTTTAATGTTAATGCTGATCCGTGCAGCAGTTATTAATTAAATAAAGATTTCTAACGCTGCCAGATCTTTGGTTTCAATGGCACTAAATTGGCTGTATTTACATAGTGTATTCTGAGAAAGCTGACTTTTACTCACAACCAGGAATTCTTGGTGTGAAAATCCGAGCATAAACCCGGCTGCAGTGAATCAACGTTCGAGACCGCTCGAGCGCTCGCACTGTTAAAGCCAGCGAAATCCTCTAGCTTTACTGCACAAATCAGGACATACCAATTGGTTCTTTGATTTCTTGATAGCCTTGTTTGCAGGATTTTGTGAAACATTTCTCTGAAGGAACAGCTCTATGCTGTATTTAAGCAATAAATCATACCCATCACATCTCTTACATATTTCATATACATATTTAGGCCTATTAGTCGCTTCATTTGATTTGAAGCTAGATGATCAGGTAAGTCAATTAATTACCCATTGACACGTCTGTATTAACGACTTAATAGTCGCTTATGTTTAGACCGTTCCGAGCCCATGTTTCTTTACCGATAAAACTGAGTTTGCATTTCCGCCTGGGAATGAGTGAGTGAGATTTGAAAATAAATAAATAATAACAAAAAATTCTTCCCTAGAGATCCTGTCCAAAATGACAATCATCATCAGAGAGCGGTTTCCAACCTGCCATCATCAGTGCTGCACAATTAATCACAAGCGCAGTACAATTACTCACAGATCTCTGCAGTGTACCTTAATTCATTACCGCTAGTTATATTGTGAAATATGATCATATTCTCGAGGTTAATGTATTTTTATCTCGGGGAGACCAGGTAGATTGGAGCACTAAGCTACACCAGGGTCCGGGTACGCTAATTTCTTCTCATGCACCCATGAAAGTGGTTGATATTCACAGCCAGTCATGCGCCGTATACACTCATTTTTACACATGCATATCTTCAGTTAAAATGCTTCTTAAATGAGACGCGGGAAGAATAAAAAAAAAAAAAAGCATGGGCGAATTGATATTGAAATGTTTTGGTGGTCGCCTCGTATTTCTGGCTACCAGCGTCACAACTGACATTTGCACTACTGTCATTATTTATGAGGCTGTCAATCAAGAAATGCGGCTATTTTCCTTTGCAGTCGAGCCATTATTATGAGAAAGTAATATGTTTACCTTATTTCCATAACAATTTAACAGGCAGAGATAGTATATTAGTAAATATAATGCATTGCCTGGCATTAGCAACAGTGTGTTTTTGAATTTTCTCCTCCTTTTTTTTTTTTTTTTCCTCCTCCTTGTCAGTGTTCCCCCAAAAGGAAGCTTGGAAGAAAATGCCGAATGATTCTCAAGAAAGTATTCATACTCACTTGTGCCACTTTGCGAAAACCATGACCATATAGAATCGTTTAAGATATTCCTGTGACATTAAAGTCTCGGAAAAACATGTGACATTAAAGTCTCTGGTGCTCTCTCTCTCTCTTTCTCTCTCACATCTTACTATCCTGGTGAGGACCTTCAACTGATTATTATTATTATTATTATTATGTCAGATCTTCATTTTCCCAACACATCCTACATTACCTGCTCACAGAGAGTCTTTCTCCTTCATTCCAGCCTGTGAGCTGCTGTTTCATACCCATCTCATTTGGAGTTTATTTCAGACACAAAATCCAATCTGGCTCACCTGGCCTCTTGTCATGGCTGAGCTTCTGTCTAACCGCAGCTGAAACTTGGTCTTATCTGGACGTGCGGCCTGCTCACGGCGCCTGCCGGTGCGAGAGGAGCACACTTTAATACACCTGCTACGGTACTCCTCTCCATTAATCGGTACATGCCTGTCTGTCAACCTCGTACACACTTCTAGAAATGGATCCCCGCATCAACATAAAAGAAACTCCCTTTTACGTCCGATTTAAAAAAAAAAAAAAAAAAAAAAACAACTAAAAAATCTACATACCTTCCGGTTCCGCTCCCGTGAGCTCGCGAGCCTTGTACCTCAAATTCAATGCATATTGAACCAGAACCTGTGCATCTATCTCATCTGTCTACCTACTCGGTAAGAGGAAAAAAAATAAAAGATCCCTCGGTGCTGAAAGAAGTCGAATAAAGCACATTTGCGTCCAGCTGGGCTTAAATAAGCAGTATAGGTGTTCATTTGTCATTCATCGGACACCTTAAAGATGCATCGCTGAGGAATTTCCGCGTGCGAGGGGAAGATATCAAGTGTTAATGCAAAGCCTTTCAGACTCGGCAGGAGAAATTGGAGTGCGCTGGCGTCTGGCTGGGCTTATAAGACTGTTGTAGGTGTTAATTTGACACTTGTTGGACATAAATGAGGTCATCAGTGGAGATTTTACTTTGCGTGTGTGAAAATAGCATTTATGCTTCCAGGTTTACCGAGACAAAGTCAATGGTAATACGATGATATTGTAACGATATTGTGATGCATTACATCACAAAAGAATTGTCACAAATTCTTGTCATAAACACACACGTTTCATACAAGGGTTTAGTATTATTATTATTAGTGTTATAATTTATTTCTGTTTTATTAGAATTCAGTGCTGGAAGTGCTGTTTGTCATCCACCTCACAGGCCGAAATTGGTTACTGCTATCGGAGGCTATTGTGTAGGTATCCAGCTGAGAGCCTTATTAGTAATGTAGCAGTATACATAAATCAGCATAACGTCACAGTAGGAATATTTTATTGGGCATCTTTTGGAGAAGCTCATTCATACAGCATAGGGGATAATGCACAGATCAGGATCGTGTGAACTGGATTAAGGAGTTCTAGCTTAATCTAGGACACGGCTAATCAATGAACAATAATAAGAACTGCACCAGACCAGGTGTTTATTAAGTTCTGCCTCTTCTCTATCGTCACTGGCTGCCATGCTTAACCAATCACAGGATGAACAGACTGGATATGTTCAGAACCGGTACGTGTTATGAGAGAATTACCGTTTGGTAGTTGACCGGTCAGCCGAAATATCTTTGCTGTAATTTCCTCAGAGACTTACTGGAAGCCTTTTCTTGATCGAAAGCCACCAGTTTGATCATCAGCCTGTGTTTTTGAAAGCTGGATTGAATTATTCTTTAAAAAAAAGAAGCAAAACAACAACAACAAAAAAACATAAAGGTTTTCCAATGTTCGCTGACAGCTGTCCAATTTAATAACCACTCATCAGATTTGTGCTCACAGGTTTTTGTGCTACGATATAAAACACTACATATCTATTGAAATTGAGGCATTTTTACTGACCGTAATCAACTAGTTATGAAATGTGGAGAAGAAGGAAAAAAAAGATTGGATTTAAACATTAATCCCCATGCTAGATGGGTGTGACTGGCATTTGTGACTAGCATTTGTTACTAAACTATCCTACAGCTTAAAATTCCTGCACCTGGATATGAGACATTTCTTACAATGGCTGATTTTCAAGATGGATCCATCTAAATGCAATTTTTGCATGTGGAACAGAAACCAAGACACTCCATATCTGTCAAGATATGTACAAGAAGGAGGGAAGAAGAAGAAGAAGGAAAAAAAAAAAAAACCCAGTTGCCGGGGGATAATGACTGTGTTCATAGCATGCTTATTGAGCTGCAGCACTCTGGAGACCAAACACTAGCCTACACAGTTGGGAAATTGTTTACTTATCCTGTCTAAATCACACAGGAATGCGACTTGCCTGACAAGAAATGAAACCATTTAGTCATATCCATATCAGGTCGCCCATCTTGTACATATTTTGCAAAGTGTTAATACAATTGTTGTGTCCCAGCGTAAAGAGCCAATTACACATTGTTCGGAAGTACAACTCTCACAATGACACACTAGCTAATAACAGCGGAGAAAATCATCGAACTAAGCCGGAACTCGGTCGTATTTGCTTGCGTTTTCTCGATGTTGGCCATAAATCCTAACAAAGGAACGAACGTCGCTCTGCTATGATTGGAATGGGAACGAGGAGAGGAAATTATGGCGAAATAATACAATCCATCTCTCTGCCTAGCCATGAAAGCCTATGGCTTTTTTGTTTTCGTCAATCATGCATTATTTAGCATTGCCTTAAACCCCAGCTGTTGTGATAAATGGCACACACTCCTGATTTCAGTGTTGCCAGTTTAGGCTCCCGATTTACTCGAAAGAAAACCGTCCAATCTAAAGTCTTGAAGAAATTGCTTAATTGTAAATATTTATCTCCAAGTTACAATCAAATTTGGTGTAATATGTGATTTTATTTATTTATTTATTTAGTTAGCCAGTCATTTGATTACAGCCTAGTAACGTCAGTCAGAGTTTGACCAACAGACAGACATTCTGTTTCAAAAGCGTTCTGACATGAATGGGCCATAAACCATCATGCTAATGATGTTTTTTAAGTTTTAAACGCACAAAAAACCAGATATTTCAGAATAAAGGAATAATTGTATTTCCAGACTCTTTCTTGGCTAATTCATTAAATTCAGTAGATATTCCATTGCATGCAGGTTTAAACGAGTTATCAAAAGCATGTTTGTAACGGTTGTTTTCCTTTTTATAAGTTATTTTAGAGTTGTTTCTCCCTGTTTTACAGTATATAGTTGATCTGCTCCTTTAATGATGCAATCCATTCATTTCATCCTACGGTGTTTTAAGGATTTTATAACTGAAATGTGTCTTAACAGGGTTGACATAATGGTTACGGGACTGGCATTATGGTAACGGGGTTGATATAATGGTAACGAGACTGGCATTATGGTAACAGGGTTTATATAATAGTTACGGGGTTGATATAATGGTAACGGGACTGGCATAATGGTAACAGGGTTGACATAATCGTAACGGGACTGGCATTATGGTAACAGGGTTGACATAATGGTAACTGGACTGGCATTACGGTAACAGGGTTGACGTAATGGTAACGGGACGGGCGTTATGGTAACAGGGTTGACGGAATGGTAACGGGACTGACGTATTGTAATTGGGTTGACGTAATGGTAATGGGACTGGCATTATGGTAACAAGGTTGAAGTAATGGTAACGGGACTGGCATTATGGTAACAGGTTTGAAGTAACGGTGACGGGACTGACATATTGTAATTGGGTTGACGTAATGGTAACGGGCCTGACGTTATGGTAACAGGGTTGATATAATGGTTACAGGACTGGCATAATGGTAACAGGGTTGATGTAATGGTTACGGTACTGACATTATGGTAACAGGGTTGATGTAATGGTTACGGGACTGGCATTATGGTAACAGGGTTGATGTAATGGTTACGGTACTGACATTATGGTAACAGGTTGATGTAATGGTTACAGGACTGGCATTGTGGTAACAGGGTTGACGGGTTGATGATTAACATTGTGTACGATGCTAAGGTTTACAGAATATGTGTTTTTGCTTGTATTATTCAAAGCTGTAGACCACATGGACTGTTTAGTCAGTTGCTGATTTTTGTTGTGTGTTATTGACTAAACTGTGCCAAAACAAAGTAGGTTATGTTGATTAATCACAGGAGGAAAGCTGCGTGAAGGGAACTTGATCTGAGCATGTGGAGATTAAATAAATCATCACCAAGAGGGTTTAAATCACACATTATCCTCAAGAATGACTGAAAGAAAGCAGATGATTAAAAAAACAAAAAAAAAACAAGGTTGTACTCATGTCAACAACAAGGTTGTTGTGATGTTGCTGAGATATAAATTGCACATGACAGAAGTAACTGACATTGTGCAGCACTTTGTCTTATTTCCTTATACCTTCAGTCACTGTACTTACCTGTTTATTCTCAAAACACAGATTTACTGTTACTAATGGATTATGATTTGCATCAGTGTAGCATGTGTATTAGAATGCAGTAGTCAGTAGGGCTGGGCCATTAGTTTACGATCATTATTTTTCCCATCTATTTAAGTCCCCACTTTAATGCCCCCCCCCCCCCCCCCGTCATGTCAGGCAGTGTATTTAAAGATGCTCTTAAACACTACTTGTATGTTAATGTATTGTGGGTTATTCTAATCTGCAAATTTAATAGGTGCAAACCTGGATGTGTATTTGAATACACTTGAGGGTATTGGAGAAAGGCCAAGTTAAAGTACACCAGTGGAGGCCAAGCACACCTTGACTCGAGGTTGAGAAGAAACATTTCTTATTTAAACAACCAAAAAAAAATGAAGTTCTGAAGTTTTAACTTTATATTTTGGACACATTACAAAACCTATGACCAATACAATCTACCAGCTGTGTAGCAATGTAAAGTTTAGTATTAAAAAATGGAGCTGGGTGTAGTCAGAGCTCTTGTTTTATTTTCTTTCTTTCTTTCTTAACCTTTTTTTTTTAATAAAAAGTACAAAAAAATAAATTGAAAACTGTACAAAAAATTAAAAAAAAAAAAAAAAAAAAAAAAAACCCTTTTCCACGCATTTGAGATTATGACCAATTGGTATCATTAGCCAGTATGAACTAATAGACCTAAGACCAGTTAACCCAATAAAAAAAGCTTGCTGCCATGATTAAATATGTAGCATTTGGAGTTCACGACTTCTGTTTAAATAGAATCTTAAGAGCGGATGCTTTGTGTTTACAGAGTACATTATTAGAATCCTTTTTGTGTGTCCTTTCTTTGAAAATGGTAAAGAAAAGGTCATGGAATTTGGTTTCTTTCTTTAACCAAAATAAAGCCTGTTACGGTTTGATCTGATTCCAAAGATAATAAAGGATAAAATAAATAAATAAATAAATAACCCAAGATAAAGTCTTAACGCACAGACATTTAAAAATCTGTATCCTGTGTTTATATCGGTCTGTAAAGCTGCTTTGAGACAATGTCCATTGTTAAAAGCGCTATACAAATTGAATTGAATTGAATTAAAGCATTAAGAAATGTCATGTTTTGAGGTCTATAAACGTTAATGGCGTCATAAATGCGCTGGATTGAGTTTTTAAAAATCTTTGCAGTGTCAATGACTCACTCGGTCAGAATAAGATGTATACATGTTCTCAACAGTAGACAGCGAAACACTGTGATGAAAAAGGAACACAAACTATATGTTATGCAAGACTATGCACCAAATATAATTTAGTCTCTTTTTGTTGTTGTTGTTGTTGTCATTTTTAGAGAAGTGAGAAACAATATTATCTCTGTTGAGTGTCTGCTCTTTAAAAATAGCAAAGCAGTTGTTTTTATATTCCTTTTCTTTTGTGGTTATTCATTGCCAAATGTTAATAAGGCATCCTGCTGGTTGACACAACTGCTATTACAATAATAACTACTAAGAAGTAGCTAATCAATATTCAGTAATCTTCAAATAATAAGCAGTACAGTTCTATGGATGTCCTGCATGTAGATTTTGGCAAATAGACCCATGTTTACTGGCCACGTTCTCAGTTCCACCCACTCCACAAGCGCTGTTGCACAATGGATGTGTGGATTTGAAAATATAGAAATGATAAATAACTGTGATAACGGTATGTAATGTGAAGCACAATATGATTTAAATTAATTACATTGTAGCTTCTCACAATATGTGGTGTAAGATATTAACACTAATTATAGGTTATGTAAACAGATGGAAGTGAGACCTTGAAAAGTTGGGAAACAGCACAGATATACTTTATAGTGGGCTATGTTTATAATGCAAAAGTGTTGGTTACCATTGAGATCATATTGCCTATATAAGAAGTGTTTGTACTTTAAATACCAGGTGTATATTGATGCATGATGGTGATGAAGTGTTATTGGTCTGCACTGCCTCAATACTGTAGTGGCAGAATTTGATAAATTTTAATACCAAAGACTTGTTCAGTAATCCCATTTATTTTAATAAATGAGGTTGGCTTTACCAGAGACAGTCTAATCTCTTACTTACTTAAGTTACTTACTTACTTACTTACTTACTTTAGTTATTTACTCACATGCTTGTTTTAGTTACTTACTTAATCACTTACTTTCCTACCTACTTTAGTTAATTACTTATTTGTTTTCATTACTTAATTTCTTACTTCAGTTATGTACTCAATTAAACTTACTTACTTTAGTTACTTATTTAAACTTGTTTTGCTTATTTTATTTACTTACTTGAACTTAGTTTCTTTTGTACTTCAGTGATTTTCTTACCTAAACTCACTCACTTAAACATAAAAACCTACTTACTTATTTTACCTACTTACTTTACTGACTATACTTAAACAGGCTTTCTTACTTTAGTTAATTACTTGCATACTTGCTTTAGTTACTTGTATACTTGTTTTAGCTGCTTACTTTATTCACTGACTTGAACTTTCTTTCTTTAGCGACATTTACTTAAACATACTTTAGTTATTTACTTACATAAACTTAAAAATCTACTTAGTTATTTTACTTACCTATTTTATTTACTGTATATACGTAATTCCTTGATTAAGCATACTTACATGAATTATTTATAACAACTTAGTTTCTTGCTTACTTATACTTTAGTTACATACTTTAATTACTTACATAAACTTGCTTTCCTTTTTTTTTTTTTACTTAAACTTATTTATTTATTCAGTATTATTTAAGGTTATGCAGTAAAATGCACCGATAAAATATTTCCCAGAAGGAAAGAAAAAAAAAAAAACCCCATCAATAATAGTGTTACTTGTATGTGCTGATCATTTAATTGGCAAATCGGCTCAGCGGTTGCACAAAATACCAGTGTGCGTGACATGACCTCTAACGCAAGAGATGTTCCCTCAATTCAAACAATATTTATTCAGAGGCATTTTTATTTGCTCTGTGCCTTGGGAACTTTGAATGCATCAGTGAGAGGACGATGGTATCGGCGCATGTTGGGAAAGCCTTATGTTTATCTGGGAAGTGACATCGCTTGAGATATGTGTGTCGGATTTGTTTTCTCAAGGTTACAGAGGTGATCCAAGTTGCCATCAAGTAATGCTAAAAAGTTGTTTTAATGGATCTTGTAGGCTGATTTGGGTACGTTTCTTATAGACTTTCTTTTTGATTTCACACGGCATGCAATTTATTTCAATCAAATTCAGTGTGAATGTTAATAATATATACATATGGATTTTAACTTTTCGTGTAGATATTTGATTTCGCACACATTTTATGGCTAGTCGGCTAGGGTTCATCCCAGTTGATATGTCTAGGAAGAATTTTTAAGGCGTGAAATGGTATGTGTAATAATTGTTTCAGTGAAAATGAGATATAAAACAACTGCATTCATATTCTCTGTGGAAATAGATTTTTTTATTTTTTTATTTTCTTCTATTGGATGTGTAATTGAGCCCTGTCCATTTGAGTAATCCATTTACTCCTAATGTATGTGCAGATATGACTGGGAGTTCTTCATAATTGAAAACTCCTTTCTACATGCATGTTAATTATAAGGTGACACATACGTTAATGAGAAGAAGCAAGATTCCAGAGGCCATATTTTCCCAGCACACTTATGAAAATCGTGTGCGGTCAGGGACATGAGAATGGATATTTTCCTTACTATTTATATTGCATTTCTTTTCATAAAAAGCAGCTGAATTAATTGAAGGGATTTTAATAAAAATGCTCAAAATGATGTGGATATTTGTTATATAATTTTAACTTGAAGTAGGGGATGCAGGTTTTTTTAAATTTTTTTTTTATTTTTAAAGTTGATTACACTGGTAGTGGAAATTATTGTAATTAGTCACCTCGATGGGTTCCTTCAGCCATGTTTACAGAAGCACTATTTACGACATCGAGCATTCATATGCCGGCGGGACTGCTTTCCAGTCACAGCACATTGAATATTGAGAGAAAACAAATGCACAGTTGATTTGGTAGCCTTTACCACTTTTATGTGTATGGTTTGTGGATTTTTGTCCATGAATTCTTGCGCTTGCGTGTGAAAGCTGCAGGAACATGATTATTGAGACAGGGGCAAAAAACACACTAGAATAAAGATGTTCCTGAGTTGGTGTGAGTCGCCCTAACAGGCAGCGCTGTGTCAGCGATCGGAATTGGCCGGAAATTTGTATGCATAGATCATCATGACCCAGCTAATCAGGAGAGAGAGTGAACGGGTGGGCGTGTAAACAAAGTAAACCGGAATGATCGAGCTAGATATTATATTATACTATACTATACTATACTATAAGAGCAAATTTGATCGAAACCCTGAAACAATAACCTCCTAAAATGTAGGATGATGGAATTGTGCGCTATGATTGGTAGATTGTCTTTTGTGCGTTGTTTTTGTTTCTCTTTATGATGATGCACAGGTCTTAATAGATCCTAACAGTAGTGCGGTACACCGCATGTTACATTATGTTAATAACTTCTTCGACCTCAACTACGTCACTCGAGTTCAGAATTGGTCCCAACTGGAAATGGTGGTTGTTTTTGTTTTTAAAATCCTGGTCACGTAGTTATTATTCATTTATTTCTTTATTATTATTTTTATTTATACTTGCCAGTGATATTTTCTAACCGATTTTAATTGGAAATTTCAACAAATTAGTAGCCCAATTGAAACGAGCACGACCCTGACCAGGCTGTTAATAAAGATGACTGAATGGCCTGTTTGCTATTTTTGTTAATGCATGTGATATTTTTCCTGTGGACCTCATATCTGACCGCTCGTTCTCGCTAATTTTTTTGTCCCATGGGATCTCAGTCTGTCTAATCCACACCTCTAGCCTTAACCAGATACTCTTTTTTTTTTTTTTTCTTTCTTCTTAAAAGATAAAGAAAATTGCACCTCCTGTTATTCATATCTGCATTTGTATCTGCTTAGAATGTATTTGTGTTAAGGTAACATCTCTTATATATATGTGTGTGCGCGCACGTGTTTGTGTGTTAATATGTATTTTTTGTTTGTTTGTTTATATAGTGGTGTTCCCAAGAGTCAGTTGTTTCTCAGCTAGGCTACCCTGTTATTCAGTCTAGCTAACATCACTGGGTTCTGAAACTGCGGTTTTCAGCTCGAGTCATGCGGACCCACTGCCCTGCACGGTTTGACGTTTCCTTGCCCTCGGCGCACCTGACCCAACTCATGAAGGGTTCATTATTTCAGTGATGAGCGGAGTCAGATGTTCACACACTGGAATCAGGGTTTTGACATGATTTGTCGCACAGCGCTCTGCAGTATATTCCAGGGCCGAATATTTCATCCGTCTTTTCAACCCCCCTTGAAATCCAGAGTGCTAAACCGACGACTGTTTTCACCACAGTAGAATATCGAAAGCAGCTGCCCTCATCAACCTTTGTAGCTGTAGCTGACCATTAAAGTGCTGACTGATTATGTATCAAATCAGGCAAAAGGGAGCTGATTATTTAAGCTTCAGCTGAAAGCTGCTCCATCAAATGGTCCTTTTCGATCACGTTGTGGCCGCGCTTCGAGGCCACAGTTGATGGATTGGTGCACGGTGAGAAGGTGAGAAACATAGAGGCCTGATTGATGGAGAAGTGAGAGGACGGAAAGAATGACAGGTTCACGACCCTGTAGAAAATGCATGATTTAATCTCCTCACCAAACTTATTTTCACCTAGTCGAACAGAATTGGGAGACCTTTTGGCATGGGGTTTTTAAGCCTCATTCAGTAACTTTGTGGTGTTACAAGGCTATAGGTGCTTTTAATTCTTTCATGCAACATTGTTTAGTCCTCAAGAAAAGTCCTAAGAAACATTATTCATGTTCAATGTTAACACACTATACTGTTTTAGATGATGAGGTTGAACAAACACAAAACTAAAGTCTAAATACAAGAAATAAGTCATTTTTTGAACCAATGCTACATGTCTTTGTTATCCTCGTTAAAAATGTGATGTAAACCTCATCATATACCAAAAATGGTGATAGTGGGTCATATGGTTAGCATGCCATAAGCATAGTAGAAATATAGATACATCACCAATACTGGACAGTTAAAGTTTGGGAAAACATCACCTGATCTTTTTCCAGTCTGAAGCTGTCCAGTTTCAGGTCCCAATGTAGACTCAGATTCCTGTTCTTGACCGAAAGGAGTGGACCCTGATGTGGTTTTGTACAGTTGTAACCCATCTGCCTCAAGGTTTATTATGTTGTGCGTTCTAAGATGCTTTTCTGTTCACCATAGTTGTAAAGAATGGTTATTTGGCAAAAGAGTTACTGTAGCCATCCTGCCAGCTCAAACCAGCCTGGTCATTCTCCTCAAAAGAGTGCTCACTGATTGCCAAACCATCGACTCACGTTGAAATCAATGGCAGCATTTACATGCAGACACGCTCCCTGTACCTTCATTTAATGGTACTCCGCTGATGTTGGAACAATTTAGCCTTATTCAGTGAGGGGGGGGGGGGGGGAATAAATAAAAAACAGCCCGAGAGGTTGAAAGGACAATAGTATAATCTCTTTTCATCAAGGATTATACACCTCTTTAATGAAGCCAAATGCATTACAGATGATGGTGCTGCAACGCAGCGCGCGGCACAACTGTTGGGCTTGTTACGATTGTGTGCTCTCCTGGTGCTAGAGATAAGCTCAGTTATGATGGAGAAAATTCTCTGGGCAATGCAAGATAAAACACACAAATGCCAAAGGAGACAGGGTGTGGGAGATACGCCAGTGTCTCTGGTTGCCTTAAGTGCCAGAGTTGGTTTTATTCACAACCCATGTGCGTGTGACCTTCAAGTTTGAGTCCCTTTATGATTTAGACCTGTTCACAATGAAAGTGAAAGTGACGCGGTATAAAACCTGTAGGAGATTAGAAAAAAAAACAAACTCAACCTTTTCACATTTGTGCATTGTTATTTATTTATCGACGGCCTGGAACTTGCCTCGAATTCCTCGAATTATGTTTTGGATGGAAAACAGAAACGTATCAAAAGTGTATGAATCTTGGGACGGTGGGTTTGTTTTTGTGGCACAGTTTTCGGTCTGTTGTGTCCATGCACATTGCTTTCGAAGGTTTTTGTTCTGAAATGAAAATGGGAAAACAAGGGAAACAGTTTTTCATTATACGGTTTTATTATTCGTTTTTATTGGCACATGATAAAATAGGAAATACATAAATTTTTTTGGTAAATATTATTATTATTTTTATTGATTTTTTTTTTTCAGCACACAAAATGAACAGATTCAACCTGGAATCGTTAGTCAATATTCTACAGACTGTTCTTTGGTTAAAATGTACGGAGCCCCCCTAGTGTCAGGTAAGAAAAAAAAATACAGCCATGTGTAAACCATACCCTCAGATTTGTAAACCATACCCTCAGTTTTGTAAACCGTACCCTCAGATTTGTAATCTGTGCCCATTGCGTTAAAGTTGAGTTTATATTGGACATTCGCTGTACATTCGAGCTTCTCTCTTCTATTTCTCAAGATATAAACACACAAAAAGGACATAATGTGTATTGTCTTAATAATGTGTATAGAGTGGACATAGAACCAATACAACTGAATATATTTTTAAAATTTTCAACCGTTAAAGCCCGCAGAAGCCAATCTTTGGGAAACGCATTTCATCAGCGCTTTATAGTAATGCATGACCTGGGCAACTGTATAAGATTTTTATATGGCACAATAAGTTTATATCTGTAATAAAAATGTATGTCATTAATAATATATATGCTATAAAAAAATTCTTTATCCATACTCTATCCTAACACTGCAATAAGGTCTTGTTAAGTAGATGATTATAAACTTAGTAGAATCTTGTACAATTGCCCAGGTCATGCACTTTTTAACGATGTGTACTCTTGATTTAAAATAAATAAATAAATAAATTTAATAACATACTTCATTCAACATGTTGTTCTTGCATCTTGGTATTTGAAGGCATTCTTCTAGCTGAAAACAAGCAAACAGATAAATGAATGAAAATAATTGATAAAAACTGCAGACTGTAATACAATATTAATTCAATATGGATGGCTAAATGATGGGTGATCTTATTAGTTTGGGACTGGACCTCCAGCTTTAGGGTTTCACTATGATTAGCTGAATTGTAATTACCAACTGGGGAAGTTTTAAGTCATGCATTAACTGATATATTTCCTTCATCCCAATGCTTGATCCCAATGTTTCTCGATATCTGGGGGGGGAAAAAGGAACTAATTATGTAGGTAAAGTGGTAGAGTTTGTGGGTTAGCATGGTAGGATGAGTACAACACTGGTATGATTCTAGTTATAGACTAGCCTGGTACAGGGTTGGCGTTCCAGTTCATCCCAAAGGTGTTCACTGGGGTTGAGGTCAGGGCTCAGTGCAGGCTACTCAAGTTCTTTCAGTCCAACCCCAGCAATCCTGGTCTTCAAGGAGCTTGCTTTATGCACAGAGGCATTATCATGCTGGAACATGATATTTTTTATCATTTCTTAATGAGGAAGAACCACATATGGGTGTAATGGTCCGGTGTCCTCAAACTTTTGGCCAGTGTAACTGTCAAGGTCTTTATCGGAGTAAATCCCATTCTTGGAATTCCATGTCATGTCATATTAATAAAAGGATGCCTGGATATCAGACGTCATTAAAGCAGAAGAATATTTGATTAATGTAGAATTTAAGAAAACACAGCTGAGAATTAGTGTTATTGCATAATGTTATTGTGGATTTTTATTTATTTATTTTTATTTTAGAAAGTAAGCTTTCTTTAAAACTTTGGACTGTCTTCAGATCAAAATGACTTCTATTTACTTGAAGGCAACAATGTGAAAGTAAAAAAAAAAAAAAAAAAAATGTCTTTAATATATGAAAGAAAATGGTGGTTATGTTAGTTCCTGTCACATGGACGACGTGAAAGTTTTGTGTATCTATTCCCATAAATAGTTTTATACAGCTAATAACCAAGATGTAGATATTAGGTTTCTAGCGTAAATGTTACAGTTGTATGATCGAACAATATGGCCTGGTTCAATGTGGCATGAAAGAGTGAGATGTGGATTTTTATGGTGGTGATGATCCTCTGTTTCCGTCCTCAGGTCAGTCGTGTGGCGGTGTGGTGCAAGGCCTGAATGGGACCATAGAGAGCCCTGGTTTCCCTCACGGTTACCCAAACTATGCCAACTGCACGTGGATCATAGTGACGGGAGAAAGGAACCGAATTCAGCTCTCCTTCCACACCTTCGCTCTGGAAGAGGACTTTGACATTGTGTCCATTTACGATGGACAGCCACAGCCAGGGAACCTAAAGATGAGGTAGGAGTCCTGTCTATCCTGGTTGGTCAGCTCCAGTCTGATTACTTGCGTTTCATAGGTTGCTGCGGTCACTGTTAAAAATACACAGATGATGACCTTATGAGGTCCCTGATCTACTTAGAAGTTAAGGCTCTGGGTCAGCGTGTCAGTGTGTGGTGTTTGCACAAGAATACCCTTGACTTGTAAGAGCTGCTTCACTTATCATCTGCTCTGTCCATGCTTAAGTAGAGCTTTTATTTAAATGGAAATGGTACCAGATCATTTTATACCAAGTGGGAAAAAAAAAAAAAAAAACTTCCACCTGATCTTTCTAGCACTCACGTCAACTATAGATGTGTAACCAAATACAAATAGTTTTATTTGGAATGGAAAAAAATCATTTCAACAAATGGATACAAATACAGATCTAAATTGTTCCACATTTTTCCTTCGATCATGCCTGGTCAGGGCCATGGTGGTTTCAATTAGGCTCCTAGTTGAGAGAATTATGAGAAAATAAAATAAATAATAATAATAACTGGAGTGATGTAGCTGAGGTTGAAGAACTGTCAGAGCCAGAATTCACACACCATACTGAAGGCTTTTAAGTGTCAGACGATTAAACACCAAGTTTTGGGTGAAAGCAGGCCAGAGGCTGGTTTTGAACTGTTTGGGGTTTGAACAGTTGCTTTGGGTTTGGGGATATTCAACCCAAAATGTTTACAGATCCAGCAAGCTGTTTTAAGTGCAAGTAACTGGTAATTGAAGTGTATTTCGTGCGAGTTGAATCGACAAAGCGATTACGTCTAAGTAGCACTTAGGCTTCTGGTGATGTACCTATGATGTACATTTGCTCTGTCATAGCGGAGCGTAAAACACATGGCCCAGAGGCTTTAAAAGCATTTCTTCCTGCAGATTACGCGCAATTAGTGTTAAGACTGATATGGTTTAATGCTTCTCTTTTTCTCCACCTGTGTTGGATGCTGAATGTCATAGAGATTAAAAACACTTTTTTCTGTGTTAACATTATATGAAATGTTGGTATTTTTCCATTTAAGAGTTACCTCTAGAAGACAGACTGATCTCATATGAGGTTATGTAGTGTATTTATATATAGTATATAGCTGGGTGGTTAAACAATGAAAAATGCTCCAAGAACCCGTTTTCTGTAGATTCAGTAGCCAGAAACAAACTCTAAGTGATTATGTGGTGCTTAATGTCCTCTTACACACAAGATGCTACACACTGAACATGTGGCTTCAAAGAAGCGATATGGTATTAGTCAGCTAAAGTAAAATCACAATCTAGTGAATACAGGACATAAACGAAGGCGATATATAGGTAAATAGCTGGATTAGTACATTTCTTTCTACTGTATAAGGAAAAAAAGGAGCCTGATGCTTGCGTATATAGAACATGAATGAGGTTCTGTTACTTGATATTAATTAGCGAGCAATTCAAATATTCTTTGACACGAATAACCTCATATCAGTGCGCTGCTTAGCGTTTAGTGTGATGCATCGAGTTTTGTAGTTTGAAAACATGATGAGTTCTTGTTATTCTGGAAGAGATTAGAAGCCACACTCAAATAGGTCAAGAGGAACATCTATATAGTGTGTGTATAGTCCAGAGCCTTGTTACATATGAAGCAAGTTACACGAGGGGCTAAACATCTGTGTGCTTTGTGTTAATATCAGGAAATAATTCCAGTTCCTGTAACAATGTCATTAAGGTTAAGCAGGTTCATGGTTGCAAAGTTAGTGACCTCTAGACTGGGAGGAAAATATGAACAGCTCAAAGGTTTGTCGTTTTATACATTTGCAGTAACTATGGATCACATGCAGGATGCAAGATGCAAGATAGTGTGCGGTTGAATAAAACTGGGAACATCTCTGAGTATTTCTCAGCGTTTTCTAGAAACAGCACAAGCACCGGTAGGAGACATTCCATGAGCGTCGTCGTTCCAGGACAGCATGTCCCCAAGGCTTCCTTCAGAAATGACAGGATGCGTGTTTGTGACCATTGTGACGATAATTGCTGCAGAAAAACGCGACAATGCTGCATGTTTCATCAGCTGCCCTCCGTGACGCATAGCACGATTTCTCATGTGTGACGATTACAGTTACGGAATCGTTATGGAGCACATTATTGCTCTTGAATTATTAAATGTTAAATGTAAATGAAAACAATTAAAGTCTTCCCAAACTGACATTTTTAATTGGTGTGAGAACATTTCTCAGAATAATAGAAATATTCCGTTATGAAAAGCATTATAGCGCAAATCGAGTCATCACGTCTTCATTATTTTCCCTAAAAGCATGATTATTAGAGGTGCACCGATGATTGGCACTTTTTCACGCTAGCGGCCATCGGCCTATAAACCGATAGTTTAGAAACTGTCAATCAAAAGAGGGCGGGAAAACGCATCGATTTCGTACTGTGTGTAAAGATGATGTCTCTTGTGTGGAATGACTACAAAGCTGTAGTTTGTAATAGCTAATCTCTGCGCTGCTAAACTTTTACGCCAGACGCTGCAGCAGTGAAGCGGGAGTTTTGGCATCGAGTCGAGTTATTATTTTTTTGCCGTGCTGCTCGAGCTGAATTAAAGCGCCAGTACACCGTTGAAAGACTTGAATGAAGATGAGTTGGCAAAAAAAAAAAGTATATATTGCACAGAAAAATAGATTTGTAGAGTAGTACATTTCATATCCAGTTAATGTTAATATATAAAAAAGTTGATATTATATATTGCCAGTTTGATGTCAGTGATGAAGTAGAAATGTTTTTGTTTATGGCGAGTGAATGTGAGGTTTTATACAGTTCAGTCAATTAATTCTGTTAATATGAATTAATAACATTTGATAAGTTAAGAAACCTTACTTTAATCTTCAGAATTGAGTTCATGTTTTAATGTTAATGTGAGTAATGTGTTGTCCGTTTATGAGACCAGTTACTGTGAAACTAAAACTATAAAGTTTTTATTTGCATTTCCTTCAGAATTGTGGAATTAATTATTATTCGTTTATAAGAAGGCAGAAAAGGCAGAACCACCAAATTATCGGTTATCAACATTGGCTGAGAAATTTAGCATTGGTGCATCTCTAATGATTATACTTTCCCCTCTCTCTGTTTTTGTAATAATAAGAGCAAAATGGAACATGTATGTGCAATTCCTTTGAAGTAAAATCTCATCATAAAGTAATTACTTTTAGTTCTGCTTAGAGCTTCTTAAATGAGAAAATTGACTTACTGCCTAGGTTTATTATTGCAAGACAATATTCCGTATTTTTTTTTTATTTAATATTGGTTAGTTTATGAATCAATGGCTATTATGATATTACAGTGTATTAAACTTTATTGACGCTGCTCCAATGTGATTTCGCAGCATACTGCGTAAGAGAAAATGCTCATGATGTGATGTCTTTAGTATGGACTTAAAAATAACAACACAGGGGTTTTTTTTTGTTTGTTTTTTTTTTTTTTTTTTTGCAGTCTGCAAAATGCCTGCATGTTCTGACAGATGAAGTTGCGATAGGCCATTAACATCCTGATGCTAAGCTTTTGTTTTTTGGGTTCGGTTCAGTTAGTAATGAAACCATATGCATTATTGCGCAAATCTGTCGCAAAACCATGCCGTGATCATGCTAGTTGCTCATCGCAGTGTAGCATTAAGCGTCTGATGGTCCCGTCAGTCAGTGCTCACGCTAATTAAGTCGGCGCTATTACCCAAGGGATCGTGTGTGTGTGTGTGTGTGTGTGTGTGTGTGTGGGGAAGGATGCAGCACAGCTCTGTCTACGACGAGGAGACCATGATGGAGCTTTGTCTTGAGCGCTTCAGAGACTGACACCGCGCACCGTGTGACCGCCGTCGTGTGACACACAACTGTCTGTTCGCGACACATTCGTAGATCTAATACCTGCGCTTATGCTGAGAGCCAGCGTCAATCACTACAGTAGCTCGTTCTCTCTGCGGAGCTGTGACGGCTCGCCACAAGGTGTCAGTGGAACCTTAATCCAGGCCTTTTTATGCTAATGAAATACACGCATCCGGCATGCATAACAGGGTACCCTACATTCACAGGGAGAGAAAATAGGCCATGCACAGATAACCAGTGACTTGAACAAATCCAGCACATGGGACAGAGATTCAAGCTGGCCGAACTAAGAAAGCGTTTTGCAAAACGCACGAGAGGGAAGGGTGCTGGTCTTTTTTTTTTTTTCTTTTTTTTAAATCTGATTATTTTTTTAAACAGAATTGGAACCATTCTGTTATAATTCTATAAGCTTCTTTATAAATGCAATGCATCACATGTATATTTTAAGAAGCAAAGAAAGAAAGTGTAGGGGAAATGCCGCGAGAATAGTGGTAGAATATCGAACAAAGATAGCGAATCAAGCCAGGGTAAGCTATTAGAGGCATGGATGGATGAATAAACTGCCACTCTTGTGCAAGCCAAAGCTTTGCTTAAATACTTCATTTGTAGGCATGTCACATGAATATTGCATGGCAATTACGCAGCCGTCTGCACCTGAGACACGCGCACACACACACACACAAGTTGCTGAGGGAACTTGCTGTGTATTACAGGACATCCAGTTTGCTGCCTTCCTGACTGATCGCCAGGAAAACGTTGCCTCGGCACGACCACACTTAAGGCCAAAGCGCCTAAAAGGATTAACGCATGATAACAGTTGGACAGCTCTGTAACTTGGATTGTGCTTGGGTTGTAGTTTTTTCCTTAATTGTAAATCTTTTTAATGACATTGTTTGCCAAATAGGTGTCCGCATATTATTTGTCCAGGGTGACTCAACCACTCTGTACAACCACGCTGAGCAGAAAAGCATCTCAACATCTTTATTAAAGACTTAGTCCGATGGGGAAAAAGGTGTCGTCATGGCAACCGTTGTCCGAGCTGACATGCCGGAAGTACTCTGAAGTGCTCAGTCACATGCCCTCTTCTGTCCAAAAGAGTTATAACGTGTGCTGTTAAATAAACTACAAGATCATTTTATATCCTCATGCGTCTTTACATCTCAGATGGTTTGCAAATGATATCTGTAATAGCTCAGTTTCAGCAACTCCTTTAGATTTAATGCTAGTCTCTGGATAAATATGTAATAGTTTGTTTATATTTTAGTGGGTTGGTTGTTCTTAGCGCTTTAGTCTAGATTTAATTGATAAAAATACACTAATGTTAGTTCAGTCAAACTGAACCCATTTTTAGTTAATGAAAAGTAACTCCAGCAAACAATACGCAAGTATAGTAAACTTATAGTAAACAATAATTTCCTAAGATTTCATTTCTCATGTCTTGAAACTGCAAGTCGCAGATCTACAAATGCACTATATTTATAAAAACAGTTCGCTTTTGTGAATTTCGGGCCGGTTTGTTTGAATCGTCCTTCGTAAGGAAGTGGGCCCATTTAATAACTCTTAATACTCTACTCCTACTCAAATTCTAACATGTCATTAGGTATGCTAATGATTTCTAATGAGTATTATGTTAACCTTACGAGACAAAACAACAACAAAAACAGTTCATCCTATAGGATAAAACCTCTGATCACAAAATGATCACTGTACTTAAAAAGGATATTAACGTTCTCAAACAAGTAAGGACTATGACAGCAGGGAGCCAGGTGGGCCCAAGGGCTGATTGTTTGGCTGATTGCTTACTCTGAGCTGTGGAAGCATGGATAACGACACTACCCAAGTTAATTTATTCCATGCAACCCCTCAAGCTTTGCTTTTTCCTGCTTTTTATAAGTAGACAATGAAAGCAAACTAAATCTACCTCATGGTTATGACTTTCTTTTTCATTATACCTAATGCATTACTTTCAACTAGTACATTCAAGTTTTTCCTCTTTTTTATTTTTTTTTTATTTTTGGTTGCACAAATATTGTGAACCTTTACAAAAATATCCATGGTTTTCTATATTTTGTAGATATCTGGGAGGTCCAGATGCCGCTAATTATATCCAGTATGATATGTTTAAATTCATCAGAGGATTTAAAAGTTATAAGTTTATAGCATTTTGTTTTATTTGAAGTTACTGATTCAAACAGTGCGGCAGCCAGTAGCCTATTTGGCGAACATATCAGAGTGCCCCTCTGAAACTACTGGAACGGCAAGGCCAATTCATTTGTGCTATACACCAAAGACTTTTGTTTGGGTTTGCGATCAAAAGATGGATATGGAGAGGAGAGTTCAGCTTTTATTCCCTGGTATTTACATCTCGATGTGTTAAACAACATAAAACACAGAACCTTTTGTATCAGACCATCCAATATTTAGGCGAGCAAAAGTATAGGAAAACTTACTCAGTGACATCACCAAATTGTTGGTTTCTACTTTTGTGATGCTTTTCCAGTTGTTGTTTGTTTAGGGGGGTTTCTCCCTTCGGTCTCTTCTTCAGGAGGTGAAATGCAGGCTCAGCTGGCTTAAGTTCTGGTGATTGACAAGGTCAGTCTAAAATCTTCTGCTTTTCTCCTCTGATGAAGTCCTTTGTTGTGTTGGTAGTGTGTCTTGGCTCATTCTTGCTGCCTGATAAAGTTCCTCCTGATTACTTTGGATGCATTTCTCTGTAAATTGGCAGACAAAATGTTCCTGTAAACGTCTGAATTCATTCTGCTGCAATTATCATGACTTACACCATCAATAAAGATTAGTGAGCCTGTTTTAGAAGCAACCATGCAAGCTCCAGCTCTGACGCCACCTCCACCATGTTTCACAGATGAGCTTGTATGTTTATGATCATGAGCAGATCCTTTCTTTCTCCACACTTTGGCCTTTGTGTCACTTTGGTAGAGGATAATCTTGGTTCCAGGACCTTTGTGTCTCTCTGTATGTCACTGCGAATTCCAATCGGGCTTTCCGATTCTTACTGCTGATGAGTGGTTTGGATTTTGTGCTGTCTATATTTCTGCTCTCAAAGTCTTCTTCGAACAGTGGATTGTGATACATTCACCCCTGACCTGTGGAGGTTGTTGGTGATGTCACATACGGTTGTTTTTGGGTTATTCTTCAGAGCTCTCACAACGTTTGTCATCAGCTGTTGTTTTCATTGCCCGACCCATTCGGTGTCTGTTGCTCAGTACACCAGTGGTCTCTTTCTTTTTCAGGACATTCCACTTTGTTGTATTGGCTATGTTTAAATGAATGTAGAGTTAGTTAGGTAACAACTGCAGTTGATGTCTTGATCTGTGTAGGTTAGTAATATCATGTTCTTTGAGATAGTGGCTATGGATAGTGGGTGGATAGGTAATGGATAGCTAGATCCTTTTTAATGTTGACGATACCAAAATGGCGGCTATAAATTGTTGTCATTTGTCATAAATGCCATTGTAGGAGTTTGTGTGAATGACTTTGTAGCCATGCTTTTTTTTGCTTTGCTAGAATAGTGCTGGATGTTAAGCAGTGAATAGACAGTGCTCCATAACAAGGTTACCAGGTTACTGACTGCATATGAATTATTAAGGGCTTGGGAGAATGTGTGTGCAAATATTTTATTAGGATGGGCAACGTGAGAAGGGCCCTAAAATTATCCTTACACATAGGCACATTGTGAGAAAAGTCCTTCACACTGACAGCATCTTTCTTCAACTTCAAAGGGCTACCATGTATAGACAGGTCAGAATGAGAGGTCCAGAGCCTATAGAGCAGTGTGAGCGTGGCCACAGAAGTACCGTCTTGCATCACTTTTTTTTGTAGCGTACGGATATGTGCCTGGCCTGCAACACTTCTTCATATAATCTGGCTTTGCAACGTGTACATTTCACCTTTTGTCCTGTGGACCGTTTCTGGCATTTTTCAATTCATTTGTATTTGAGGAAAATGTCATTGCATTTCATCATATATTTTGAATAAAAGAGTGAGTTATTACTTGCTTATCGTTTTGTTTCCCCACCATGGTTCTTGACGAATTGTTAACACAATTAAAGGATGGTGTATAAATAAACCCAGCCTGATGGTATCTTATTTTCATCTTGGGGGTTGGGGGGGGGGGGGGGTGTTGGAGACTAAGCCTGTCAACAACCTATTCTTCCACTACTTCCACAATTCCCCAAGTGACATTGTCAGTATTCTTCACTCTCCACTAAAATCTCCACAGAAAGCCATCTAATTCATTTATTAGATTTTAATTTAACGACATCCAAAAATTCTGATCAGATACTTTCGTCCTCATTTCCAACCACAGATCTGATTTTGAATCATTATTTTTATTAATTATAATGATGATGACTTTATTTATGTAGCACCTTATATACATAAAATGCAGCTCAAAGTGCTTCACAATGGAAACGATTTGATAATAAAATGATTTTTTTTTAAAAAGATAACAACAATAATAATGTAACACAACATTAAAAACCAAAATATTAAAACCTAAAAAATCATTTAAAAAATAGTCATTAAAATATCATTTAAAAAAAGTAGTAGAAGATAAGATAATTATAAGATAATTATTAGATAATTGTGTTACTGTACAGGCATACAGATCTGGCTCTAAAATGTGCTGCTGCAGAAAGTGACAACATTTAAGGTAACACTTTATTTTAAGGAACACACATACGGGGTAAATTGAGGCCTTGTTATTTGTTTAAAAAAGCTCAAATTAAACACTGGTTTACTCACTATTTATTACTGTTTATACATAAAGACCTGCATTACTACGTAACTGGAAATCTCTTATGTGCAACTGACTAATGATTATTGTTAGCTGTGATAAGGTGCAATAAAACCTTATTGTAAGAAGGTTTTGAGCATGAATTCGTACCCTAAATTTACCTCATATTAGTCTAAGTTGTCATTGATGTTATGACTAGGTTCTTTGCAGCATCTAAGTGACTGCAATTTATGATGTCAAGAGCTGAATAAGTCAATTCAATGTGACTTCCATACTCAAAAGCAGAATTTTAGTCATCACTAATTAGGCGCTAAAAGCGTCAAGACTTTTTTCAATAAGTCAATTTGTGTGCCATATTCTAAGGCCAGGATCAATTAATGCATTGATCTGTAAACTACTGAGCATGGATTTAAATCCAACCTTTCATACCGAAGGAATAATGTGTGTGTGTGTATATATATATATATATATATATATATATATATATATATATATATATATATATATATATATATATATAAAATACAAGTTGACATATGCTAATTTGTTTATTTAATAGTCCCGTAATTCACAGCATGTTTCCCTATCAGCTGACAAATACACAAATCACAGAGAGCTCATAACGCTTGACACGACATAGAAGCTAAAGGTCTAGCATGGACAGTTAAGACTAATAAGATGTGAATTTAGGTTAAGTCAGTCTCAATAGTTAGTATAGCAAGGTTTTAATAAAGTTTTTAGTGCACGTTATAACAACTAGCAATTTTTTTTATTGATTTTTTTTTGGTTTTTTTGCATTGCGTTAAAAAAAAACAAAAACATTTTGTTAATGAATATAAATTTACTAATATTAAATCAGGGCAATATTCAATGTCCATGCAGAATATAAAATTGAGTCGGATATGTCTGTAGGAGTAGTGGGTTGATGTTGGAGAAATGTTTAAATAAAAGGAAAGGGGAAGGAAAAAAAAAACCTCTGACCTAAAACATTACTTACCGGAAAACTGCTGCACATATGGCTGTGGGATTATGGAGAGTGAGCATTCTGAACTTGTGCTGGCTTATGCTTTTTCGTGTATCATGCAAAAGTCAACAGAAGGGGCATGTGGTCCCAGCGATCAAAACGGATTTGCAAAAAAAGCACAGACACTGATTACGGCATTTTGACTATGAGCCTCATCGTGTCAGTGTCAAACATTAAACAGGCATCACACTCAGTGGGCTCAGCGTCTGTGGCTCTCTCGAATCCATGTGGCAAACCAAAAGAATAAAGATAAAGAGCTGGCTGGAAACTCTTCTGCTTATGACCAAACGGGCAGGGATTTGCAGATGTCAAATTATTTCATCAGATTGCCAGTAGGAAGTAGACTCTTTTTTTTAAAAAAAATTTAATTAATTAATTAATTAATTATTTTTATAAAGACTGTGGGAACCTTTAGTGCTCGAATGGAACCCTACAACAAACTTTTTCTCCTTCAGAAAGGGTTCCCAATTAGAGTAGAACCCTTTTAAGAAGCTGTGACCCCTTAACGGTTAGCTTAACTACTAAGGACCTACTAGCACACCGTGGTGCACGTGTTATATCGATGTACACACAGGCTGACGCAAACGCGTCACTCTTTTTGAATGACAAAAGTTAAATCAATTTTATTAAACCCAATAGGAAAGCAAGCAGCTAATTAGTATTGCAATTAAAGGTCCATTAATCCAATTAGGTTTGCAATTTCAACTATGAAAGCCAGATTCCCCCCAGGAGCTGTCGCAGTTCAGTTCCCGGTAGTTCTTGTGTTGTCTTTGCTTAGTGCGGTGTGTATTCGTTTCCTGTGGTTTTACATGAAGTGAATATAATTGCTGGAGAGAGTCTCGTCCTGCTTTCATGTGGCTTTCAACTCTGACAGCAGACTGACCCTGTCTGATTGTGATGCAGTATTATTTTGACAAGTGAACAGTAGGATGCTTTCCAACATGCACTTATTCTATACTTGTTATATCAGAGTTCACTCACTAGAGTTAATGTTAGAAGCGAGGCTAGTGTCACTCTTGGGATTCTCAGGCTGTCCCCCTAGTGACCACTCTAGAGTGGTATTTGAAAATATTCATTTATATCTGTAACTTGTGTTTTAGATGCAGGATGATAAATTAGCATGGTATTTGTTTTTGGAAAGTCCAAGGATTATTGTAATAATTGAACGTGGGGGTCGATATACAGGCAACATCATCACAGAAGGATAATCTATATTCAGAAACGATAATACAAGCAAGAGCAGAAAACTAGAAACAATACACAAAGGACAGCGCTCAGAGCTGCACGATACACTTGGCAAAAGAGAAGTAGAAAAGACGGGGAATAAATAGGCAAAGTAATTAAGGACCAAACACAGAACAGGTGAACACAGTAGGGTAACCAAGGACAGGACAAGGGTGGAAAGAGGACGAAAATCAAAACAAAAATACATGTCGAAACAAAGAGAAGTGCACACACAGGGAACCATGACTTGCACTGTGAGGGAGAATCAAATGAAAGTGTTTTTCTATTAAGAGTCAAGCCAAATCACAGTTAATTACAAGACTAAACAAAAATGTCATAATATGAATTTTAAAAAAATCTAAGTTGAACCCTGTTCTCATTCATATATTCTGAATAATTCATTAACGCTCTCAAATCAGAGTAAACATTATATATAAAAATACAAGAACGTACGATTACTTTAAGCAATATCACACGAACAAGAGTACTGATATACTGGATATCGGCACAGCTGTGATTTGCTACGGCCGAAAAACATCCGTGCTCTAGAATTGGATTTTTATGCACAAATTTTTACATAAGAGCTTTGTTTCAAGTAACAAAGAAATACAATGAAATGCCAGGTTCCAAAACAAGGATTGTAAAAAAAAAAAAAAAAAAAAATGAAATAAAAAGATATGGCATGAAAGAAACCACTTTTAAGTGCATCTAGTGAACACTTTCAGACACACACACATTACCACATAGGGGCAGTCTACCTAGTGGCATTTTTTTTTTCTGAGGTTGGAGGAAATTGGAGAATCCAGAGGAAACCCTGGACCCTGGAGCTGTCAGGTGACAAAAAAGGTTAAATTTGTGCCCTCCCACGGGAAACTTTAACACTCATGTAGAACCCTAAAACCAGAGTTTTTCTCTTTCAGAAAGGGTTCCTATTTCGAGTAGAACCCTTTTAAGAAGCTGTGACCCCTTACCTAACATAAGGACCCTTGGGAGATCCTTTTCTCCTGCGAGTCCTACTAGCACACCGTGGTGCACATGTTTTAGACATCGATGTACACACAGGCTGACGCAAACACTTCGCTCTTTTTGAATGACTAAAGTTAAATCAATTTTGTCGAACCCAATAGGAAAGCAAGCAGCTAATTAGTAAAGTATTGCAATTAAAGGTCCATTAATCCAATTAGATTTGCATTTCAACTATGAAAGCCATATTCCCCCCAGGAGCTGTTGCAGTTCAGTTCCCGGTAGTTCTTGTGTTGTCTTTGCTTAGTGCGGTGTGTATTCGTTTCCTGTGGTTTTACATGAAGTGAATATAATTGCTGGAGAGAGTCTCGTCCGGCTTTCATGTGGGTTAATTAACTCTGACAGCAGACTGACCCTGTCTGATTGTGATGCAGTATTATTTTGACAAGTGAACAGTAGGATGCTTTCCAACATGCACTTATTCTACTTTTTTTTTTTTTTCTTCTTCTTCTTCTTCTTCTCCAAAGAGTTCACTCACTACAGTTAATGTTAGACGTGCGGCTAGTGTCACTCTTGGGATTCTCAGGCTGTCCCCCTAGTGACCAAACCCGAGTGGAATTTGAAAACATAAATTTACAACATGGAGTACTGCATCAAGTACCATTTTATAAACTAATAATAATAAACAATGAGGATGGAAGCCATGGTGTTAAATAAAACCACATTTTGCAGCGAATAATGTACATAATAATTACAACTAGAATTATTCATGCGATATAGAATTTTATCTCAATTCTTGCCATCTTCTGGTTTGTACAGTTATATTCCTTATGTTAGTCTTTTTTGTTTTAAATTGTCTTGCTTTATTGTTGCAGCATATTACATTTGTCAGCGAAGACAAATTATGTGCTTGTGTAGTCCAGATTTTCTATTCACCATTTTAAGTAAGCAAGTGCTTACTGTATGTCTAGACGCTATTGAAAATGCGTCTTTTATGCTTCCGCTCAACAACAACAACAAAAAATCCGACAACCTGAATAGTCTGAACGTGCCAGAAAACGAACTGAAACACCTGCGTAAGCCGATTCGGAACTTCCCTCGCCTTAATATTGACCTAACATTTGAACTTGAGTCAGAGTCTCTGAATCCTTGAATCGGCTTGAGAGTTAGCCATCGAGTTAAATCCGCTGTATTGCGAGAGCAGTGGAAAACACCCAACTAAGCAGTCTTGTGGCCACACAGGAAAGGAAAGGGTTCCCTGATTTATTCTCAAAGGGGATAACCTGAATAACCACAGTGTATATACTATAAACAAAGCTTATTTTAACTATTTATTTATTTATTTTTAAAATCTCTAGTGCTCATCTCTAGTGAGCCAACACGGTGCTTATTTTTGGGATTTCTCTGCTCCTTGAATCATCAGGTTCGACTCAAAATCAAGCCTTATTTGAGCTGTACCACTTTCCAGAGTACGGAAAACAGTCAATTGTTGGGACTCTTGAGGCCTGAAGCCAAACACACGACTAAGTCCGTGGTAAAACCTAATAAATCAGACTTGCACAACGTGGTGTTCAGTATCACAGTTTGTATTTGACCGTGTATTTGTAAACACAAACGTGGGTACAAATTGCTTCACCGTTTCACAAAACAATACAGTTGGGACAAAGCCTTGGATGCCCTTTTTGAAAACACCAGAGCACTTATGCGACATGGGTCTGGGCAGTGTGAGTCCTGCAAACTTTTTTTTTTTTTGATTTATTATAGCTGTCACAGACCAACTATACTCTGCGATGATGCCTGGTCACATGACCCGCTCTGCGCCACAAAGTACTTCAGCAGCCAGCCTCTTTCATCTCAGGCTTGAAAACAAAATCCTCTACATATTGAAGATTAGGAGGAAAGGCAATGCGTGCTAGCAGTCTCTCTCTCTCCATGCACGTCTATTTAAATTAGGCTGATATAGAGACTGAATCCAATACAGCCCTGGCCCACAAGTAATTAGAGCTAAATACTACTTGTATTCGGTTGAAGAATAGAGCTGGGTGAGCGCAGTAATAGAATTAGCTTAGCATTGATTCATGTAATTCTGTATTAGGGAAAAGTGAAAAATAATTAACAATGTGGCAGAACTGGTCAGAGGGTTCTTTCTGATGCAGTTGCGTCTTACCAAATTTCGCTATCGACTTAACCTCATGTGAAGCCAAAAAACAAAAAGCACGCATAGCATTATCTTAACGTTTCGGTGACATTTAATTGGGTTGCATCATTGTCCTGTACTGAAGAATGATAAACGTTGGGGGATACTTGAGATGCACTGCCAGTCTACCAGCTCAAGGGTTTTCACAGACTTAAGGCTGTAAATGTTGTTGAGTTACACATGCTTAGTGCGGATTTAATTTAGTAAATTGTGCACATCGGTATTCAGACCTCGGGCGTAACTACAGCGACGTAACCGCTTTTCTCAAAACAGTGTGTCATAGTCGTGCGCAGTTCTTGTGCGATATTGGCTCAAATGAGGAGCAGTATTGGGTACAGTGCCACCGTTTCTTGTAACCAAACATGTCCTGCTTAAATGTATGATTTTGGATGTAAATACACTCCAATACTATGGAATATTAAAATATAATTAGCATTATTTATTGTAACCATCATTGGCATTACTCTAATCATTATATTATTCTATTAACTCATAATAGCTCGTTAAAAGTGTGACGAAATAGCCTGCATTCCACACTCGCATTACACTTTCATGATGTTGATTTAGTATCTCGTGGTTTCATGAGCTGGAACTGTGAGTGTATGATGGCTACAAACAAGAAAAAGAGATACGGTGGATCAAGTGCTCTTTTATAAGCTGCTGATTAATGAATAACGGTAGAAGCCATGTTGTGCATTTTTAATTAAACCACATCTGCTGCATTTGTAATAATTACAACGAATACTATTCATGCCGCAAAATATTCGCAATACATTAGACTCCAATGAAATGTTTTAATTCAGAGTCCATTTTGTCACCATGACGCACTTTTTATTTCTCTGGTATGGAGCAAGGATGGGCTGCTCCTGAGTTCCTTGTTGACCTCTAATCTTTTATACAGAGGTGTCGCACATTCACCACTGGTGTGGAGTGGCTTCAAATTGCTTGCCTCTTGAGTCGTGACTTGGTGAGTGCATGAAAAAACTGCCAGCAGTGGATAAATCCCATCACTGTTTTGTTTGCTTCAAACATGCTGTGTGTATACACTACCACAGCGGGTAAAAATAAAATAAAATAAAAATAAAAACAAACCCACTCCCTTACCACATGGCTCATTTCCCTCATAACTGCCCATTTTAATACTGTGCTCTATACACCTCGATTCTTGGTCTTCAGTATTCCTTTTGCCTTACGCAGTAGGCAGTAAATTTGTGGTGAAATTTACAATAGGATAACAGTTGCTTTCTGTTTGGGTTTTTGTTAAGTTAAAACAGCCCTCAAATCTGAGAGCCTGGAACATCAATCCTCGTATAATTATGCATTGCAGTATGACCAGCAAACATTTTATTCGGTGTCCCGAGGCTTTCCAGCTGTTCTGCCTATTCATCAGGCAGACAAGTCAAGGTTGATTTCCATGCTATGCTAATCGGAGAAACAGCTCAAGTTGTTGTTACTGTAATTTTTCCTCAAAATCAGACATTGCATTAACTTAATAGTTCTCTTTATATATATATATATATATATATATATATATATATATATATATATATATATATATATACACACACACACACACACATACACACACACAGAGAGTGGGGGAAATAAGTATTGCGTGCGTCAACATTTTTTTTCAGTGAATATATTTCCAATGAGGCTTTTCATATGGAATTTTCACCGGACGTTGGTATTAACTCAAGATCCACACATATAAAGAAACCCAAACATTAAAGTCCATAAATGAAGTTATGTGTAATAAAGAGGAATGACACAGGAAAAAAAGTATTGAACACGCTAATTTAAATTGATTTAATACTTAGTGGAGAAGCCTTTGTTTGTAATGACAGCTTCAAGACGCTTCCTGTATGAAGAAATGAATGGGTTGCAGTATTCAGGTGTGATTTTGGCCCATTCTTCTAAACATATTGTCTTTTAAATCTTGTTCAAATGGATTCAAGTCAGGTGATTGACTGGGTCATTCTAACGCCTTGATTTTTCTTCTCTGAAACCAATTGAGAGTTTCCTTTGCTGTATGCTTTGGATCGTTGTCCTGCTGGTAGGTCCATGCACGTCTCAGCAGTGGAGAGCATTGCCTAGTGTTTTCTCTGTGATGATGGCATCCAAGTGTTTCTGGAGCTCTTTCCGAGTGGTCCTTGGACTACTCTTCTGACTATTCTTCTGACTCCCCGGTCAGAAATCTTGCGAGGAGCTCCTGTGCGTGGCCGGTTGATGACGGAGTGATGTTGCTTCCACTTGCGGATAATGGCCTCAATGGTGCTTACTGGAGGATTCAGAAGTTTTGAAATACATCTGTATCCGATTCCGTCACTGTGTTTTGCAACAATAAGGTTGCGAAGGTCTTTGGAAAGCTCTTTGCTTTATTAATCTGCACAGATAGGAGGTATAATTACTTTCTAACTACTTACGGATTTCAGCTGGTTCCTTGCCTTACCTTGCCTTGGAGAACTGCTTTTTCTTAGCATGTTCAATGCTTTTTTCCTGTGTCATTCCACTTTATTACACATAACTTTATTTATGGAATTTAATGTTGTGAATTCTTTATATTTCCGGATTTCTTGAGTTAATACTGATGTCTGGTGAAAATTTCATGTGAATAGCCACATTAGAAATATATTTACTTAAAAAATGTTGACACGTCCAATACTTATTTCCCCCACTGTGTGTGTGTGTGTGTGTGTGTGTGTGTATATATATATATGTATATATGTGTGTGTATATATATATATATATATATATATATATATATATATATATATATATATATATATATATATATATATATATATATGTACACACATATATACATTTTTATTTTTCCTAATGACATGATGAAGAGCTGCGTCATTGTCAAATGCAGGTTTTTTTTTTTTGGTGACATTGCAGGAGGGTTTGTAAGACTGATAGAAATGTCAATGTGATGTTAAATTCATATTTTCATTCATCTTCACTAATTGCTTTATCCTGGTCCGGGTCATGGTGGATCCAGAGCCTGGGAGAACATTCAAAACTCTGCACAGAAATTAACCCAAGTTCATGATTAAACCAGGGAACCTGAGGCAGCAGGATTACCCACCATGCCATCGTGCCGTGCTCATTTCATTCATCCATTCATTAATCTTCAGTAACCTCTTTATCCTCGTGGATTCCTGGCAACCCTGGGAGCAAGGTGGGAGCCTTCAGCCCAAATGGCACGCCTGTCCATCGCAGGGCACCTCATGTGAAGTTTGATTTTTTTTAAATAAATCTATAATCTACTTTTTTTTTTTTTTTTGGAAGTTATAATTATAATGAAAATGCAAGAATAGTAAAAATTTGTTTTGAAAATTGTACACACTTCCATATACATGACCTGTCTTATATTTTGCCATTTATTACACAGGTTTTAGTTAATATTAGCCTAACTACAAATCTTCCGAGGAGCGTAATAAACAGAGATCATTAAACAGAGGGGAAATCACAATTGCTAATCATTAGCTGTGGTGAAAACCAAAACATAAGACAGATTGGTGGACAAATCAAACAAACTAGCCAAAAAAAAAAGCCAAAAACGAGAATGCAATATAATGTTCAAACCAGAGAATCAAACACGGAATGATAAAGCTCAGTAATGCTATCCAAGACTTCCCTATGAGCTAAAGGAAGCAGTAGGTAAGTCCAAGTATTGAGCTACAAATAAGAGTCCGGATGAAATCGAGGTAAAGATAGTAACAGTTTTACCTGTTACACACGCAAGCTAGAAAACCATCCATATAAAAATCTATCAAATTTGCAGTTGTTGCATCTTTAGTAGGCTGTTTGTTCCTGTCCAACAGTTGATCTATCCTTTGCTTATATCCTTTCTCTGCAGTGAATTAAAATGCATTGTTTGTTCAAGTAAATTCATCCTTGCTGCGAAATTGACCCAGCGAGTCAGATTAGATTCATTTGTATGCATGGCTGAGATGAGAGTTACAGAGGACTCGCAGCACGGTGACCGGACTGTGCCACTCTGCTTATGCTCGGAGTTTATAGAACCCTACTTAGATTTTCAATAGATGTCCGCCATGGTGCACAGAGGTTGGTAAAAATGAATTGATTCGTCTCCACGCTAATGACGAATCTTCAAAACAGCGCAGCAGATTTCTCCAAAATTCGATAAGTGTGACCTTTTTTTTTTATGTATTATAATTTCCTGGGTCATTATAATATTAAGCTTTTATCTGTCTATTTATTTTTAGAATAGAGCAGCGTACAGTCACCAAAAATCGTTGGTAATATTGACGAAAGTCAATAATGGGTCCTGTTCTTGTCCTCACATTCATTTTCAATTACACAGTACAGAATTGTTCATATTATTAGGATTGTTTACTTAAATTGCCGATATCGAGTGCAATTACAAAAAGGTCGAGCCTGAACCCGAGTACCAAGTACCATATACTGCTCCAAATCCGTGCTATTTTAGTCAGCTCTTAGAAACAACATGCACATTATTCATCACTGAATATTTTGTTCTGGATCCTTTCAACATCTTAAACACGCTCCAAAGTATTCTGTAAAATATGCAAAAACAATTTTGGTGCAAAACAATAAATGCACATTATGTAATCTTTTATGAGGAACCCTATAGAATAAGATGTCTTGAAATGTAGCGTTGAATACATTTTAGCAGCGCTAAGCAATGACCTTTTTCCGTAAATAAAGAAAAAAAAGGACGTCGCACTCCTGTTGTGTGCAGGCCAGCGTGTGTTATTTTATGTCATGTTATTTTAAAACACTCTTGCATTTAAAAAAAAAAAAAAAAATGTTCTCTGTGAATATTCTAGACAGTGCTGAACCAATTTCCACATTAGAAGGCGGGTGAAAAAAAAAAATGTATTTCGGCTTATTTAGCTCAGTTTATTTCTGTTTTCTCCAACCCAAATGTAGCTCACTACAAGATTTTTACACTTGCCCCTCCAAAAACCTTCTCCTTTTTGGTTTAGAATGACAATTCAGAGCCCGAAGCCAAGCTGAACTTTTCTGCCATTAAAAAAATAAATAAATAAAATAAAAAGCCGAGCTGTGTTTTATTCAGCTTGGTGCAAAGCGACGTGAGCTTGTTGTCAGGCTTTTCTTTTCTTTTCTTTTTTTTTCCCCTTTTTTTTTTTTTTTTTTTGAAGGATTGTAAAAGGAGGATAGGACTGCCAGAGCTGTGTGGACTTCCTGTGGGAGAATAATTGCTCTGGGGCTTGCTATACAGAGCGAAGAGAGAATGAAGCAGCTTCTCTGTGTGATAGAGTGCCATAGAAGAATATTTTGAAGGGTGAATGATTGTGTTTTGAATATGAATGCATATTTTATTTATTTATTTATTTTTTTTAAATCGCCTTATTACTGACCTATTATTGCATGACTTGGTCTGGCCATTGCTTAACCTAAAAGATGATTTGCATTACAAAGGCTGCTGTTTATCTCATGGCAGAGAGATTAAAAGCCTGTATGTATAGCAATAAATTGTGGCGGTGTATTAAATTTCAGAATGAACATAATAGCCAAGTGTGCATAATAGCTCTTCTGTAGGATTGGAGTAGACATCAGTGAGCCTTGGGAGCCCATGAACCTGTCACCGGTTCATCGGTTGTCCTTCCTTGGACCACTTTTTTTTGTAGGTACTAACCACTGCATACTGGGAACACCCCCACAAAGACCTGCCATTTTGGAGATGCTCTGACCCAGTTGTCTAGTCACTGACCAATCCCTAAGCCAGTTGTTCCTGCTTCCAACACATGAACTTGCCTTATATATCCCTCCTCTTAACAGGTGCTACTGTAACAAGATAATCAGCGTTGGTCACGTCACCTGTCAGGGGTTTTAATGTTATGGCTGATCGGTATACATTTCCTATATGAAGCAAATAGTGAGCCATGTCCATTTTTTTAAACAAAAGGTACAATCTTGACAACTGGACAATTAATATAAAGTGTTTCTCTATCGGAAAGAGCTCTTTTAGGAGCCTAAGACCCCTTATATACGGGGAAAAAAAACCCAACCTTTTATTTGTGAGAGCGTACACTGAACAACTATGTTTACAAGTGTTTCTAAATCCACCAGTGATCTTGATATAGTGATACCAGTGAGTGTAACAAGAAAGATAGGAGGATGTGATGGAATTGGGGGGGGGGGGGACTAGAAACTATCAGGAGAACTGGCTGCAGTCAGACTAGCTTGAAGAAAGAAATGAAACCAATGTTCAGTGTTGGATAACTTTTGAAAACCCCAGGGCACAGCAGGAATTGAACAGTGTAAAAATAATTAGAAGACCAGGTGTGGGCACAATGAATCTCTGGCAGAGACTGTTGACAAACCAATGCAGCTGTCTTCCGTTCGCACCACATGGGAACTCAATTTCAGTTTGCCCCATCCAGTATCACCCCCAAAATACTGAATTATACACCCTGCTCATGTACGCATGGAACCAGGGCTGTAACCAGGATCAAAACGCTAGCAGAACAGGGTCATAGTTAATATATTAGTGCGGAATATGCAGTGCATCATGTGCTATTTTATATTCTCTGTTATCTTATCCTTCCATAAACATGATTTGAGTTCAACTTTTATTGAAATAAATGACCTTTTATTTTTATTCTATGAATAGGTCACCTGTTGATTCTAGACTTCAGAATGAGGAAATTTTTCACAGTATCTTAGACCTTTTTTCTGACGTTTATGTTTTTTAAAAATGACAGACAGTTGATCTCATGGAAAAGGAGAATATAGTATAAGAAGTCATTTTAATAGTAGAAATGGGCGGCTCTGGCTCAGGTGGTAGAGCAGGTTGTCCACTAATCGTAGGGTTCGATTCCTGGCCCACGTGACTCCACATGCCGAAGTGTCCTTGGGCGAGACACTGAACCCCGAGTTACAAGTTAGCGCCTTGCATGGCAGCTCCGCTACCATTGGTGTGTGAGTGTGTGTGTGTGTGTGAATGGGTGACACAGAGTAAAGCGCTTTGGATAAAAGCACTATATAAGTGCAGACCATTTACCAATACAAATGATGATGATGATGATGTTAATAGATGTTTTGTTTATTATCTTTAATTTTCCTTGCATATTTTTCCAAATTTAATACAAACTGATTTCGTATTAAAGAACAATAGAGTAGAGAACGTACCATTAACACATCGTCTGTAAACTATAAAACTGAGGCGCTCATTATTTTGTATATTACCGTGTATTTGCGTAATGATGGACAACAAAATTGCTGAACAAACGTATGTACAGTAAATATTCTGTGTACGGTAACTAACAAGAAAGTGTAACACAAGTGTCTCCACTCGTGCCTGATAGTTTGGAGGTCTTGGACCTCAGTGTCGTCATAGCTAGTTATGGTAAAGCATTATAATGGTGGTCTGAGCATTACTTTCCTTCAGCAATTATTTTTTGTTTTGAGCTCACATCATATGCTTTTGTTTGTTTACCGTGTGCTTTTGTTCCGGTCCTGTCTCCGCCCCATTACTGTCGGGTGTGTCACCCGATTGTGTCTATCTTGTTTTGTGTTAAGCCTTTAAATAGTTTGTGTATGTATGTATACCTGCAATGTCTCGGTAGCATTGCGAGTTCTTGTGCATTTTGTAGCATTGAGTCCAAGCCTTGTTATCCCGTGTTCTTTGTTTCTCATATTACTTGGGTCAGTGAAGAGACCACTCCCATCGGGATAGAAATATTTTTATCATAGGACAAAGGTGATCAGTCAGAATAACTTTGTATTGATTTGCACTGACCCTTTGCTCTAAGAGGACAAGCGGACCCAAAGCACGTCAGCGAAATGCTTCCACGGCACTACAGAGCCACCGGTTATTCCTGTAGTTTGTCACCTGTGCTTCTGTCTCAACACAAAACCTGCCAGACCTTTACAAGATGCACAGAGTATAGAATTAGCTAGAATGTACTTTTAGAATGAAAGCATGACCTCTGTTGTTGTTGTTGTTTGGCAAAATGGATCCACTTCTGTGAACAAGGTGTTGAGTTCTTCTCTATTGTTATGTATCGATGAGCAGTAGATAGATTCAGGAGTAGTTAAACTCACATTGACTTTTCCAGGCATATTCAGTACTGCATCTACAGAAAAGGGCAAACTAAAGTCTTAATGAAACCGGATGATAGAGTGATTACAGTGGTAAGTACAACATGCCAGTTGTGGATATCTGAAGATAGGAAGAACATCCTTCAAATCTCTGTCCAGTTTCTGTGAGGCTGTGCTCACCATAGCCGCAGAGTCCTATTCATGGCTTTACAAGACTGGCTCCCAGCTCCCTACTGTACTGTGTAAACTCTACATGCAGTTTTGTGTGAAAATCCTAGGAGAACAGCAGTCTCTGAAAAACCTCAGTCCAGCCCATCTGCCACCAACAACCATGGGCTGGACTGACTCTAATCACTAATCACTCTGGGCTCACATTTTTCACTCCATTCTGATGTTTAATGTAATCATTATCTGAAGCTCCTGACCTGCATCTACATTATTGTATGCATTGTGTGCTTTCCACACGCTTAGCTAATTGGATAAATGCATGAATGAGCTATGTTCCTAATAAAGTGGTAACTGAGCGTATATACAAATGGCGGCTGTAAACCTAGAGACAGACGTAATACATTTTACATGCAGGCATATAGACAGGCACTGAACAGGATTTTCTTATTATCTGTATGTGTGGTGCATTATGTCACATGGTATGATGACCACGTTCTAGATAAACGGTCCGATTTTATTGATAAGTCAAGGTTTTTGGAAGCCCGTGCTCCAATAGTAAGTTGTTGCATATTAAAGCAGGGGAAATTAAGACTTGTAGTGTAGAAGTCACAAGCCATTCACTGCATAATAATAACTTCGCAAAAAAAAAAAAACTGCTAAGGGTGTTTTTTTTTTTTTTTTTTTTTTTAATCTCCTGAGTAGCAGTCATGCAGTTAAAGCCCACAAAAAAGAAATAAATAAAAAAATCAGAACTATGACAAAAGATTCCGTAGCTCCTTTAGTGTTGAGAACCGAAATGAATTGTAGTAGTGTGTGCATACCTGCAAAGGATTCAGATAAATTTTACATTATACGTTTGTTTTGGTCTGATGCCATATTGATTTTTCTGCCACTTCTATCTCCTCTAAAATGTTCTGCTCTCCATGTTTTGAGAGCAGTCTATCATAAGTTCTATTTTTAATTGCTGCCATTGCAAGAAGTATCACGCTCCCTCTGTGCGGTTTGCCAGCTCGATTGACGCCAGTCACCAAATTTAGACTCGACCAGAGAAGGCCGTGAAAGTCAGATGATGGCTCGGGTTAGAAAAATGACCACCTCCTCAGAGAGGTACGGAATTTATAGATTTGTGCTGTGGCCATACGCGAGATTACCTCTCTCCTCGGATACGTTTTGATTCAATTTGTATCTACAGCAGTCGCGGATCTTTAGAGTTTATTCCACCGCATACATATAAATAGGCTCCTCGGAGAAACCTCACTTTGAAGTTTCTGGAACCGTACCAGTCTGAGAGTATTAATCCATCGCAATATCTCAGAGTTGCCCCTTTTTTCTTTTTCTTTTTTTATTATTTATGAGAAAATGGAAACTGAAAGTGTTCCAAGTCAACTGTCAGAGCTTCTAAAATTATACTAATTATGGTGTGTCAAAACAAAGCATCTTTTTAACAATAATGCGAAAGCCTCAATTTTGACTTCAGTAATGACAGGGATGCTCTCATAGGGAGGTTTTACTCTGATACGTGGCACATTAGTCTGTTTACTCATGTATACAGGATGAAAATGATGTGAGATCCATTTCGTTGTTATTATTGTACAGCAGATACATTATTTCCAATGGCAGCTCATCTATAAGGGCAGGTGGGGCAGAGCCTATATATAAAATCTGCAGTGGCAGATGTAGTGATTTGGGGGCCCTAGGCAAAATATAGGGGGTCCTCATTTCAGTGTTTTAACTTAGTGTTTTAATTTTTAGTGTTTTAATTTTTCAGCATACATTATTTAGCATTGAGAGCAATACTCAGGGGTGGACTGGGACCAAAAAGTGGTCCTGGACTTTCTGTCCCATAGCGGACCACCACACCCGGGCCACAACACGCCACATCATAACATACCAGCTCACCGATAGTTAGACCCATTTTTAACACCAGTTACTACCATAAAATTTAACGCAATAGAGATACATAAATGCTATTTAACCATATTTATTTGAAGTAGCACTGAACAGATATCAAGTCATACACTCATGAGTTAAGCATTCTGATGGCATTATAGCATATGGATTTTTAGAAAAACATAATTAAGAGTTTTGGGGGCCTTTGGTAGCTCTTGGCACAAGGCAATTGCCGACCTTTGCCTAATGGTAAAGTCCGCCCCGTATATCTGTCATATTAATTACCAATATTGAATGACCAATTAAAAAAAAATTTTTTAAATCAACAACAACAAAGTTATTCAATGTTTCATTGATTTGGTCACCTTTCTAGATTCTGTGAAATTGTAGCATAATGCGCTCACTGCCCCACTTAGCTTCATAGAGTTATTATTGCAACTAGTGGTCAAAATAGGAACTGCTACAAGGGCTTATGGAGTCCCATTGGGGCAAGTATCATGCTGCTCCATGCTCGTAGAAGGTGCCGCGAACAGTACATTTAACAACAGCATTGCCAGAGCCGCAGTTTCATGCCAAATTGTGCTTATTTAAAATATACTCTGGCCATCAAGATTTGTTTTATAGCAAATAATCTGAATTAAATCTCCACGACATAAATTTCCACAAACAAAGACAAAGTACAAGCTCAGACATTGTCCTTGTGATATACAGAACCGTCCCTATTGTAAGAGATGGTATTTTGTAAAGATTAGTAGAGGGAAAAGGGGATTATCAAGTGTGTCCTTGTTTCTCATGCAAAGGCTTGTTTCCTGTCTGGTTTTTGATCTGTAGTTGGGCTGGAAATTTTGGTGATATTTGGCAAACACGTTAATGTGTTTATTATCTTGCCCCACCAAAATATATGGACTTCTGATTGTCTCCCGTTCTGTTTGTGCATAGAATACGTTGTATTAGCCTGTTTCACACGTGCGGTAGATTGGCTGATGGAAGTGAAATTGTTCTAAAAATCAATGGTTTCGACTTTATCTGTTTAAATCCCAGTTGCACTTTCCCAAAATGCCTATAGCCCTGCGAGTGATGAGATCACACAGGTCATTACACTGGTGTCAAGAAGTTTGAATGGGGCTCTAAACTTGCATTAGTCTGGTTTAGCGCTCTGCTGCAGTGGGTTTAATGTTTTATCGATACATTTGTTAACAGTTTTTTGGTTCCCTGCCTTTGCTTAAACATGAATGGAGTTTTAGGGCAATTAAAGCACTATAAATTATCCATACACCAGTGTGAAACTCAACCGAGCAATATTGAGGTGTTTCTGTAAATACCAGCAAAATATTGATGCAGTGCATCATTAAGTAACATGCCACCATCATGTCAATGCTGTGGCTGTTATGAGAATGGTCATTGGTGAGAATGGTCATTGGTGGTCCATCGGTAGGTGGGGTAAAAAGGGAGGAGGGCATATTGTATAAAATGCCAAATAAATAAATAAATAAACCCTAATTTAAATCTTCAACTGATCAGCTAGTTTAATGAAATTTTAGATTGACTCAATTTTAAATGATCATTTTTCAACATCCAAAAAATTATGACTACACGACTGAAAGCTTTTTCTTCAAGACTTTTGCTGAGGTTCTACAAACTGTCCTGGCAAGACACATTCTTTAATGTGGGATAGAAAAACTCCTTGCTGAACAATTAATAATTCCATTCGGAAATTGAGGATGTAGGTAATCTCCACTTCCTTTTATTTTAATATAAGCAACAAAATTGTCAACACACGCATAAACGTTAAGAATTTAGAGCCTACATTCTTATTGCGTGCATTTGATATCTAGATTCTAGAACAAAACAAATAGAATTAGCATGCACAAACTATACTGGTGGTTAGGTTAGTGTAGCGTTAGCATCAGTGCACACAACCGCACAGATTTTCCAAGTGGAGGAATCCCGCTGTTTATGTGATTTATTTATCGATTTATTTTCACAAACTGACACGTAGAAAGTGGTGCCGTTGTGTATGCGTGTAATGACGCTATCTTCGCGTACGTGCGTTTAGAGACAGCATGCTCTTGCGAGTAGCTTTGGATAAAAGCGTCTGCTAAATGAATAAATGTAAAACAAACGTAAACGTACGCGTGTTTCGGTGGTGCTGGCTCTCTCGTACGTATGATCTACATACCATAAAGTACTCAGAGATATAGAATGGACTGTAGCAGCATTATTGCTGTGGCGAGTTTGGCATATAAGTATGCCCAGACTACTGAACTAGTGTGATTATGCATTGTTTTAAGAGTTTGGGAGATCGGTGATGTGTCACTCACATCATGTGTTAGTCAAGGAGGCACTCCAATTACCACAATCTGAAATGGCAACACAATCTTATCGACCTGCAATCATTCAAGGGGGTCACTGTCAAAATGATGTTATCCCTTCAACACTTAGTTTAGGAGGATTTACATTTTTTTTTCTTTTCTTCAAGTAACCAGCTTGAAATTGCATGCCAGTCAAAGCCCATCTATTTTGGGGAAGTGGGAGGGAAAAAAAAGCAACTGCAGTGTTGTGTCGGAGGAAAAAACATGATTAATATGTCAAAACAGATTCCTATCACAGCTGCTTTTTATTGTGGTATATCAGTTTATGAGGAGGTCTTTCTTTCAGACACAATCAGCAAAGATGTGAATAATGCTAAAGAAAACTATGAATAAAGAGCTTTTCGAGAGTGATGTTTATTGCCCACCTGAATTTGTTGGGATTTTGTTGACTGTAGTGACAGTGTCTGGTTTAAAACTGCTCCACAGATATTACTGCGCGAATATGAAAATCAGAAGATTGCCTTGCTTTTTTTTTTGTTTTGTTTTTTTGATGAAACTCTGAAGTGCAAGAGTCTAATCAGCGCCTGCATGTCTCATGCATTGTTATTTTGGTCCGCGTTCTCAACACAGCTAAGAATATCCCCTTGAGTTGGTAAGCTTTTGCTTTGAATAGAAAATAGGGCAGCTCTATTGATACCTTACGAATTGTTCGAGTTTCAGTTCAGCCTGTTAGAAATCTGTGTCTAAGCCATACGTTATAGGTCGATCCGATTCTGATGTGTTTATAGCCATTTTGGTTAAATGATAGATATTCGGAGAGATCATGCGATGCAGGGATCAACACAGAAAGGAGAAAATCCATGCAGTCGCCATATACGTTTTACTATGCAGGGAGCCAGGATCCAAGTTGGATTTAGGAAGATAAATTCTTATTAGGAGGGACAGTTTTATTGTGCAGATATATTGCAGTAAAACAGTAACACATTTAGGCCCTCTGTTGTGTTGAACCTTGTGGTTCCAAAAGATAGGACTAAATAGGGAAGAAGACCAAATGTATTAGAATGTTGAAATCAAAAGAAGTACAGTTATGGCACTTTTTATGTGTGTGTATGTGTGTATATATATATATGTGTATATATATATATATATATATATATATATATATATATATATATATATATATATAATGTGTGTGTGTGTGTATATATATATATATATGTGTGTGTGTGTATGTATATATATATATATATATATATATATATATATATATATATATATATATATATATATATATATAATGTGTATATATATGTGTGTGTGTGTATGTGTATATTTCATAAAATACACAAAATGAAGAAGTGCCTAGGATGAAACTACTCACAAAATATGATGTGGGATGTAACAAAACAGCTGTGTTTCTAAGCTGGGATTAAAAACACACCCACTTCTCAAGACCCATTACCTGGTATTTGCATAAAGATCCACGTAATGGCACGGCTAACAGCTCCTCCGTTTTTTTTCTCTTTGCACTGCCGATGCATTATGGTGCTATAATAATGCCAGATGTTGGAGCTGGTCATATTAGAACCATGCGTACTTTATCGAACGCCCCTCATCCCAAATATACACACATGTGGAATAACTTTCAATTTTCCAATTCACAGACATCTAAACACATTACATGCATGTTGATTTGGTGGCCTTTGGGATTCCTTACAGTTGATAATGCTTGGTCTGATTCAAACAAAAATAATTCCCAGTTCACAGTGAATAGTGTGACAGAGTGGGTTAATTGCAATATCATTTGGAAATAAGCCCTGTATTGCTGATACAGTTGTGAATGGTAATTGAGTTGATCGGCGAGTTGTTTTTACAAGGCACAAACATGTACACATAATGATAGAATCTGTCTGTGAATAGTCACTAATCGTGCGCAGTTAATTTTGCTACAGGTTATTCGCTGCAATATAAGTAACCCATCATGATATTGCTACTAAGGTGAGGAAATTACCTCTCAGAGGTCAGCCTTCACCTATTACTCAACCACCACACCTGCAGCTCGCCATGAAAAATTCAGATATTTAACATGGTCATCCTCTCCCCGAAAGCGAATGCTAGAACTTGCCTATGACAGCACTTGACAGGAATGATCGCTTACTTTATATTAGTTATACAATATTTGGTAAGATTTTAATTTCCTGAAGCTAGAGATATGGCTTGGAAATATGGCAGTCATAATCATATTAATGGAACTGTATGCCCTTGAGAATCCACATTTGTTCTGCCGACAGGAATTTCGCTGAGGCAATACAGAGGGGGAAAGCTCATTGCAGGCAATAATCTAGGTTGTCATTATGAAAAATTCCTGTTAATCTCAAACACAAAAGGCATAAGAAAGTTCATTTAAATAAATAAATTTAACAATTAAATAGATATATGCACACGGAGACGCACATTGTATAGTTAGATTGTTCATCTGTCTAACCTATATATATTCTATTCTATTATATGTATACATAAATACACATACATACACTCACTATATGGCCAAAAGTTTGTGAACACCTAACCATCACACCCACATGTGCTTTTTCAACATCCTGTTCAAAATTTTCGGGCGTGGCTGTGGGGATTGGCTCATTCAGACATAAGAGCATTAATGAGGTCAGGCACTGATGTTGAGCAAGAAGGCCTACGAAGCTTTCTGCATTCCAGTTTATCCCAAAGCTGTTCGGTGGGGTCAAGGTCAGGCCACTCAAGTTCTTCCACTCCAACCTTGGCAAACCAGATCCTCATGGATCTTTGTGTACATGAGCATTGTCATGCTGGAACATGTTTGCGCCCCTAACTTCTGGTGAAGAAGCAACTGTAATGCTACAGCATAAAAAGACATCCTATAGCATTATGCGCTTCAAACATTTTTGGCCGTAGTATTGGGAAGGCCTACATATGGGTATGATGGTCAGGTGTCCACAGACTTTTGGCCATATAGTGAAACTGTGTGGAGGTCAAACCTGTTTATTTTTTTCTCCGTTTGGGACAAACAAACCACTATAAAAATATGCAGCTGCTCTAAAAACATCACTCGTGTTTTCACACAATTTTTTTTACTTTGTTGTATTGTAATAGGTAAAACGATATTTTTAATATACCAGCTTAAACTGTATCAGCACTCTGGAATGAAACTCATCTATTCTAAAGCACTCAACTCGAAACCTCAGTGAAGTATCACATAATTATAGTAAGCAGCAAAAAATTTTCCTTACCGAGCAGCCACTTGAATCTGATTAATTTATATCACATAGAAAAGTGAAATATTGATTTAATGACATGCAAAAGCATTGGAAAGGAGTTCAGGTAGACTATTGGGCAATATGGAGCCATAGTAAGTAGGATTGATGCCTCACAGATTCATGGTTTAGTCCTGAGTCTCAGTAACTGTCTGAGATTGATGTGGGATTCCTCTGGGTGGTTTAGTTTCCTCCCGGAAACACTGTGGTAGGTAGATCAGAGTTTGTGAATGGTGCCCTGTCCGTCCTGCCCTGCATTTTGCCTAGTCTTCCCAGGATACACTTTGAATTCACTGTGACCTTGACCAGGATAAAGTAGTTCCTCCTGGTAATGAATGAGGTAAGTATAGATTTGTCGTGGTGGAGAGTGTATGTCACGTAGGTAGAAAGACAGGTGCAGTTTCATGGTTTTATCCATGTTCAAATGACCATCAGCACCTTGAGTATTTCTCACCCCTATACCAAACAGTGTCATATTGTTGACTGGTACTTATTCTCACCAAGGTATCAGCAGTAAGTATTAACATTGATTGAGTGATTTATCAGTCTCCAAGCATGGTATTTGCACTATTTACATGTCACAATGGACATGTTGCAAACCTTTGTGACGACTTTAATGCACAGCATTTACTAGTTCCTAAGGAAACCACTCTGGTAATCCAGGATGAAAGGAAAGTTATGTATGTAACTGTGATTCTACATCTGAGTGGAGCCAGAGGAGCTTATTTATGGCAGTGAAAATGAGTTCCACTAGTGATCTGGCGATTGGGAATGAGCATAGGTCCTTGACTGGTGATCATATGACTTAAGTATTCTTAAGTATTCATAGTATTTTGAGGTTTATACTGAAGGCAGTCTTCCACTTGTCGCTTTTTCTGATTCGGATCAAGTTTCGAAACTCTTGCACTTTGAACATCAAGCTTGTTGAAGATGCTGGCTGTTGAGCTATTCCAGGACCAAGGACATTAGAAAATAGAGCGTATCTATATTTTACTGTGTGTTGCTTCAGGCCACTGTAATCAATGCAGAGGCGAAGACCCCCTTCCCTCTTCTCTGTGTATATGTAGAACAACCCTGTGAGTTTGGGAAAAGTGGAGGGTCTGAAATAGCCTTGCTGTATTGCTTCTGAACATGACCATGGCCTTATTTTAATGTGGTGAGCAATGGCCAAGATTCAGGATCGAGGTGGCGTAGTATCTGAGAGCAGCTTAATAGCACATTCATGGGGCATGTGTGGAGGTAGAGTGCAAGCTCTGGCACTGATAAACAGCACTCTGAACTTAGCGTAGCATTCGGGAATCATGATTTCTGTCCAGTCGGGTGGTCCGGTGGCAGTTGACCCTCACCTACTGGGTTTCCATCCAAAGCTTTAGCATGAATAGGGTATTTATTGGCTGTTTAGGAATCCTGAAATGATGGACTGTATTGACATGTAGAACATGTCTGGTTGTCCCAGTGTCAATGAGTTCTGCAAGAGGAAAGGTGGTGTCTGAATGTCAGACCATGACAAAACTTTGGTGCAGACCACTGCAGAGAAGTAGAGACATCTCCTTCTTTGATGTTTAGGTTGGTGTGGGCAATTTTCATGGGCTTAGCAGCTTGAACTGTCTACCATTTTAATTTAATGGGCACAGAACAATTCAGTTCAATACAGTTTTATTCGTATAGCGCTTGTAACAATGGACATTGTCCCAAAACAGCTTTACAGAAACATATAAATTCAGGAAATGGATTTTAAATGTATGAATTTATCTCTAATGAGCAAGCCAGAGGCGACGGTGGCGAGGAAAAACTCCCCGAGACGATATGAGGAAGAAACCTTGAGAGGAACCAAACTCAAAAGGAAACCCATCCTCATCTGGCTAACACCGGATAGTGTGTTTTTATAAATAAGTAAATCCCTTCTATAAATGTGCTAATACTACATGGTTAAATGAATTGTGCAATTGTGTAACCAGGAACATTCATTACAGTTTTTACATGAAATCTGTTCAGTTGCGCTTCTCCACTGTTCAATGACCTTTTGTAGTTCTTTTGTTGTCTAGGCAAGTGACCAGAGTGATGAGCACATCTAGTAACAATCGTGTCTGTTCGCAAACCCTAATATAAGCCAGAGGTGATTGCAGGCTCGTTCCATCTGCTTTCAGAACGTTTTCGATCGTTGTCCTTTTGTGAAGGTCATGATGCATTCACTTCCCTCTTATCTTTGTCTGACTTGATCTCTTCAGAAGGGAAACCTTTGGTGCTTGGTAGGATTTCATCTTTGTCAGTCACTACAGTCTTGAGCAGAGAGTTTGGTGGAATTCACTGAAACCATGCTATGTCCAGGTTTAGGTGCAGGTTATTTCAATTCAATTTTATTTGTATAGCGCTTTTTACAACGGTCATTGTCTCAAAGCAGCTTTACAAAAATTTCTTCTTCTTCTTATTTTTTTTAAACCAGTCAGGCAGACAATCAAAAGGCCTGGCAGTACTTAGAGTAAGACATGCTAATGTTCTGGTGATTGGAAAATGAGCATAGCCTATACAAAGGTAAACACTGTAAGCAGGTTATAGTGAAAAAGGCAACCAGACAAAACAACAAAGGCGCAATGCTGGAGCACGACTGTGTAAAGACCTAATGGCTTATTTATGGGAGTGAAGGTGACTGGCTGGTGATGATTGGACAGTGTTATGGACTCAGGATCATGGGAATTGTAGTTTGTAACTTCAGGACATACATGTGCATGACTGTAGGACTTTTGGACAAAATGATTATACACTTTGTATCGATGCCATTCATTCGCGTCATAGATATTTGACCCGAGCCAAGTCCTGATTTAAAGTGTGTGATTTATAATGTGTTTTTTTTTTTTTTTTTTTATGCATACATAAACACAGAGTAGTTATATATAATACATATCTCACATTTTTGGACACACTGGCATAGACACACACAGAGTGTTCAAATATTTGTTGTATCTATATCAAACAAATTGATTAGAGCATGTCCATTATCCACTTACCAACTCTTGGACGTCTAAGCAAACGGAAAGGCACTCTTAATAACCCCGCATTGCAGTCGACAATATAAAGCTTCCATTTAAAAACTTGTTTTGCACTTAATCAATATTGCTTGAATCATGTGCTGGGTGGTACGGTTTCTGTAAAAAGGCTTGCTGCTGTTTTGTATTGATTGAGTTCTGTAGCAGGCCACTGACTCCAGTTCTTGTGGCTGTGCTGCCTCAGGAACACTCCCTTATAGTGCTGCGTTTGAATAAAAACCGTAACGATGAATCATCATAAATATGTAATTACTCAGTGACTTTTCCGCCTTAAGTTGTTAATTAATCAACACGTAGTTTTCACCCCCCCCATTTTCTTACTGTTTCCATAATCACGTGTGGAAAGATTAAGATACAGGGACTTAGAGCGGATTCTCAGCAGGGACCTGATAATCTGGTAATGCACGTATTGAGTTGTACTTCTGTTGTCTGTAAAATCCGCATTTAATGATCGATTCCTGTGAAATATTAAAGATCGTATCACCGAGCTGACTGTTTTTGAGAATAATCGTGAAAATCAGCGTGGAACGTTTGTTGAAATGATAAACGCTTTGCAATACATCCACATCGCATTGTATAAGAAGTGTTTTTAAATAATTCAATCCACACCTAAATAAATAATGGCGAATGGGTCAGTGCTAGTTTATCAGTTCAGATTCCGTGCAGGTGATCAGAAGGTTGCGAGTTTCTTCAAATTTTCATCAGTGTGCTCGAATTGTATTCTGCTTGACTTTTTAAATCTGCCCAAGAAATAAATAACATTGTAGATCATTTCAGATTAGGCATGAATTGCTGTTTGGCATGAATTGCTGTTTTTGTCAGCGACTACTCTCTTTGACTTTAAATCTAAAAGTCTACATGAGTCTACCAGAAAGGGTTCCACCTTCTACTTATAGTATTTTCAACACAAATGTGTATCTCGTATTATTTTCAGTTAAATAGCCAGAATTGTGCTTTGTCCCCCACTAAACCAGAAAGAAAATATAAAGCATGAATCCTGCTGTCTTCTCTTCTGAGTGACTCTTAAAATCATGCTTCACCGATGATGCTTTCCTCCCCCACATAATCTGTTTGATTTGATGTACTGTAGGTTTCAGGTTATAAGTGAGTGGGTGGAATAATATTGGTGTCTTCATTTTTACTCCAGTCTTTATTGGCACATGCTGGCGGAATCGCATGGTGTACACATACATTTCTTTCTTATTTCAGAATTTCTAGGTCTGTCGAAAGTTTGCTGGAGGAACTGGTTAGAACATTGGGGATGTTAGTTCCTCAATGGGTTAATACGTGTCGGAAGCATGTGATTCATTTGTTCAGCTATGCATAATTATTTTAATTATCTTTAACTGTAATAATCTATTATTATAGCATATTAACACAATATAAATGAATTTCGTAACGATGGTCGTTTTCAGCGCCGTCGTACAGTAGGTCAATCACCATAGCAAAGCGACTAACTAAAAAAAGCGCTCTTTAAGAAACAGAATAACTAGAAGAGACTAAAATATTAATCTGTGCTTGCACATATGAGAAATTGCCAAAGAGATGAAAGTAAATATGTACTGTAGTTCCAAAACTTTCATGATCTGTGGTCAACCTGATCCATGTTTGTTTAAACCAAATTTCCCCAGATCCAGCTGAATGTTTTTGAGGATTATGAGAATATCAGCAATATGAGGTAGGCTGTGGCTAAAGAGAACATATTAAAACTGCTCTCCAGATGCTAAGTAGATTGGGTGTGGGATGCCTGAATTAACTGTTGAACCCCCCCTGGGGGCAACATGTCCTTATTAATGAAGAGTTAAGTATGGAAGGTGTCCACTTGAAAACCTGTTTGTTTGTTTGTTGCTAGCAAGTTTATCAGCTTGCCAGTGTAACATGCATGTAATATGTGTGTGATATGCTACCATGACAACAATCTGACATTTTATGGGCATGTTTGAGCAAGCTCGAGCTTTTCAGTCAGCCCACATGTGGGAAATAAATGATTTCGATCACACCTGGAAGAGATTGCCGAGTAGGATACAGTACCGAATCTTCTTTTATTTATTCTTACTGGAACATGTTCTTGACACATGCTCAAACTTTGTCCGTCCATTAGTCCACAGTAGTGTGTGGTAGTAGCTAAAATGCTTGGCGATTTAAAGTTCGAAGCCATTGTCTTTGGGAATAGCAAAAATTGCTGAATACTGTATGTAGCAAGGCAAATTGAGGTCGTGAAATGAAAACCCGACTGCCAGAAAGCTTAAAATGGGCCGTGGTCGGATCTTCCAGCAGGACAGTGATCCAAAACATGCATCAAAATCATCACAAAAATGGTTTACTGACCACAAAATTAAGGTCCTGCCATGTCCATCCCAGTTCCCTGACTTGAAACCCATAGAAAACCTGTGGGGTGAACTGAAGAGGAGAGTCCACCAGTGTGCACCTCAAAATTTGAAGGATCTGGAGAGATTCTGTATAGAGGAACGGTCTCAGATCCCTTGCCATGTATTCTCCAATCTCATTCAGCATTATAGGAGAAGACTCCAAGCTGTTATCTTGGTAAAGGGAGGTAGCACAAAGTATTGACTAAAATGCTGCCAATAATTGTTGCACACCTATAAATAACAAAAATATTGTAGTTGATAAACCTGTTTTGTTTGCAATTGTTTGATATCCATGAGAGCAGAGTGTTTTTCTGATCAAAAGGTTGAACAATAGACAATTTTTCCACAGCCTTCTTTGCTCACATTTACCAAGGGTGCCAATATTAGTGGTAGGCACTGTATATCGCTGGCTGCTGTCGATCTAAAAGATTGCAAACCCAGACTCCACGTCCTGATCTGCGTAACATTTTATATGATTTGGCTACATGTATTCTTATGAATTCATGAGACCATATCGATGCATAAAGCTCTATATTTAACTCTCTATAAACGTGTGCACTTGTCTAAATGCGTCTCCCGCTTTGCTGTCGATCTGTGAAAGAGACCACTATAGGGTCATCGTTTACCAGATGATATTTGGGATTTGGAGCAATCTATGCACAGTGGTAATGCTAATGGTAGTGTGTGTTACACTGGTATAAGTTTACCAATGCTTCGGTGCCATGCTTTTTAAGCACTAGGCCAAATCTAAATGTGTGTATGGATGTTTAGCTTATCACACAATGTGCTAAATGTGTTCTGTGCGAGTTGCAATGTCGGTAATGGTCCACCGCAATGATGATGGAAAATTGGGGTGTAAATAATTGTTACGCCATTTGTTTGTGTAGTCGATTGTGGCTCTCTTGTAATATTAAGTGATGTGTGCTAGTACTAGGGTTGCCAAGATCTGAGACAAAGTGGGCAGTATTTAAAACATGTGGTTTGTCTGAATAGTTCTTTCACCAAGTTTTTGTTACACGTTGTGTGTGAATAACGTAAATGGTAATTGGTCTGCACTTATATAGCGCTTTTATTCAAAGGACTTTACACTGTTTCTCATTCACCCATTCACACACACACACCAATGGTAGCAGAGCTGCCATGCAAGGCGCTAACTTGCCATCGGGAGCAACTTGGGGTTGTCTTGCCCAAGGACACTTCGGCATGTGGAGTCACGTGGGCCGGGAATCAAACCACCAACCCTACGATTAGTGGACCACCTGCTCTACCACCTGAGCCACAGCCACACTTACATGTGGTGTAATTAGTAATCTTAGTACATCATGGCCACTATGTTCACTTACTGACTTGGACTTCGATAAGCCTACTTCCTCAGAAAAATAGTACCTGTTAAACTCACCTTGATACATGGTGAGGGATGCATACTAAAGGCACAAAAGGTACATACCCCAGCGACAATTAAAGTTTAGCGTAAGAGAGTCTCGTTGGTTTGCAGTGTAGGTGTACAAGTAGAGAGACTAAAGCTTAATGCTGTGTGTGGGACTGCTCTTTTGCTCACGTAGTTATTTCTGTTTGTAGCCATGAGCGGTTTTCCTTTTTCGAAAAAACCAAAACAAAACAAGGAACAGACAAACCGGTTTCCACTGCAACACTTGGGTTACAATCTTTTAGGCTATAAAAAGACAGGAGTCGGAGCAAACACAAATTAGGCACTTGAATCCGAACGGGCACGGACATGAAAAGGGAATTTGATTCAGTAGCATGGAGTTCATCAAAGTGAAGTTTAACCTTGAGAATTGGCAGACCATAGAAATGAGAACGGTCAGCTTGAATCTCTTCTTACCGAACAGAAGGGAAAAAAAACAAAAAACAAAAGGAACTGGTGAGCATGAGAGTAAAAGCACCTTGTGCCCAGGAAGTCTGGCTTACTTGAATAACAACAAAGTTATTCCAGTGGGAGGGGCGCACGGTGGCTTAGTGGTTAGCACGATCGCCTCACACCTCCAGGGTCGGGGGTTCGATTTCCACTGTGGCCCTGTGTGTGCGGAGTTTGCATGTTCTCCCCGTGCTGCGGGGGTTTCCTCCGGGTTTCCTCCCCCAGTCCGAAGACATGCATGGTGTGTGATGTGTGTGTGATTGTGTGCATTCCGATGGATTGGCACTCTGTCCAGGGTGTACCCCGCCTTGTGCCCGATGCTCCCTGGGATAGGCTCCAGGTTCCCCGTGACCCTGAAGGAAGGATAAGCGGTATAGAAGATGGATGGATCGATATTCCAGTGGGAAGTTTTACATGTGGTCAGATATGAAGCTTACAGGACAGAGAAACAACTGTAATGTTAGGTTTATTCGTTCATCCTTTTGTAAGTGCATTGTCAGGGATGTACTGGTTTAAATTAGGTTCCTTTTTGGTTTATATTTTGGTCACTAGAGCATACTAAATTCATTAGACAGTATCGCAGGAAGCTGTACTTACCTACAAGGTGCATCTGTATGGCCAGATGATGGTGATGCGCTCAATAAATTGGCAGCCGAGCACATGTCTTGGAGGAAGGGGAAAGCAAACGCAGATCAATACTTGGCTCGCTCTTCTTTATAGGAATCGTGCCACATTTTGGGCATCATGAGTAGGAAACTGTGTAAAACTATTCAGGGGGCATAGACAGGGGTTCAGTGAGGAATTCAATTCTGTAGCAGGCCAAGAGAGTTACTGGCTTCATGATTGATGCACTTGTACCACAAGTCAAAGAGAGGCTAGGCTTGCCGAGCCATGTGATGGATATACCAATATATTGTGTCTACACCACTGGTGGTCAGCAGTGGTGTGCTCACCCTTTTACAGAATGATAAATGTTACACCTGGTGGCCATTTCATGATGCCTTCAATACCCAGTTATTTTGGGAGGGTTTTAGAACAAGGGACTGAGCTTACCTCTTGGCGAAATGAAATTGTTCAACTACTTTAAAATGACATTGTTCATAGGTAGCCATGATCTTAGGTGTGATTGAGAGGGGGAAAAAGTTCTTTTCAGCTTTTTTATTTATTTTTTTTTATGGGGGAGAATAACAGTTTAGGAAAGAGCAGTGACCATGCACTTTATTGCTTTAAAAAAAAAAAAAAAGAACAAAAAGTACTAAGTACAGAAAGGGTCATGATGTGGCTTTTCTTCATCATGGTTTTATATAGAGTATTTTTTTTTATTGATTTAAAAAAAAAAAATCATTTTTCATCAATCACTTTTTTTTTTTTCCTTCAAAATGCCATTATCAGCTATCAAGCGTACAGATTGTCTGACACCGCTGTGATTCATTCAAACACATCTATACACAACAACCCGGTTGCACAAGAGCTAACATGAGAATCCATAATCTCATGCAGCGATGAAGAGGAACAAAAGTAAACATAATAGCTGTGCTCCGAGAATTAAGCATTTAAGAAAACTTGAAACAGCCTGCTGCAGTTTTTGCTGAAACGAAATACCATCCAAATACGAGACGGATGTTCATGGTGTGCGACACTCCACACCAAGCTAAGAAAAAAAAAAAACACATGCCAATATTTCTAACAGATGAGATACAAAATACACTTATCTCAAAATGTCTGTAGTGTCATCCCCTGAAAAAAAAAAAAAAAAAAAAATCAGAGCCAAAAAGTGCCTGAAATATTTCAGTATTCAGACACGATTGCACATAACGTAATGGGCCAAACTGAACAATCAATCAAAATTTGTATCTTTTTAAACATATTGAAACTACAGTCAGCATTGAATTGGCACACTTTACAAAAAAAAAATGTATTGTGTGCACAATGCGCTTTATTTGGCTCTTGTTTAAAGCTCAAATTTGCCGCTTCGGTGAGTCCTCATGCTTTGTAGATTTTGGTGGGGTCGTTCTGGAAAGAAACGATCTATCCCCTAAGGATAGAAATGATTCATCATATGATAAAGATGATCAGTCAGAATAAATTTGTATTGATTTGCAGTGACTCTTCCCTCTAAGGGGACAAGTGGACAGAAACTGTGCCAGCAAAATGCTACAGCGTAACAGATTAATTTGTCATGTGAGCGTATAGATGCTCTCGAATGTGGGACAGAAGAAAAATCAAGAAAATCTTATGATATGGGGGCCAGCGGGTTGGGGCCAGCCCATCACAGAGCACAATCGCACACGTGGTCATACACTACGAACAACTTGGAAATCAGCCTACAAAGCACGTCTTTGGACTGGGGGAGGAAACCAGAGTACCCGTTTTTTTTTTTTCTTTTTTTTTTTTTCTTTCTCGGTTTATACCGATATTCAGTAACATCCCAAATAAGAAGTGCACAATCTGAAACTAATTCTTTCCTTTTGCTTTTCCTTTGTGTTTTTATTGTATTTACAGTACCGCTATAATTTCCCCAGCATTTATTATACATAATTCCACACCTTTGGTATATCTTCGTGCCAACATTAAGATTAGACCTACCTTCCTGCTGATTTTATCCCCAACACAAATCTAACACACCTGTTTTAGCTGATCAAGAATTTGGTAAGGCAATGATTACATGGTCCGGTGGACACGATTATGGTTGGAGCTAAAGTCTTCAGGAATATATATCTGCAGGAACAGGAACTTAATACGAATTCGATCCGAAAATCGTCTGCGACTTATTACTCAGCCCTTTTATGCAGTCCCAATTATGAGACTGCGTAACAATATAAATGCCTATGATTATTTCCCTTAAGTGATTTTAAAAGGGCTTTGTGTTTGTTTTGTTGATTGATTGATTTATTAATTTTACTACCAGAACATGTCTCACCTGTACGACTACTTGCACGTTGTCTCCAGGCAGACGTTTTGAGCCGAGCCTCTTTCCTTTCGATAAAACCATTGGAATTCATGTATTCATGACCCCCTGTCCAGCATCATACGTCAACAAGCCCAGGGAATAAAAATCGTATCATAATACTCAGCTTTACACGGGAGGCACAGCACTCCATTTTGGGTTTGCTGGGTTAACAAATGCGTTCCTCTGGTGAATAAGACTATAATTTGTAGGATGCGTTCAAATAGCAGTCGTTTGATTTTTCTCATCGAGGCTTGATGAGAATGAAATAGATGGTTGTGCTTTGTATTCCTATGTATTAATACAAATCGAAGAAGAAAAAATGCGTGTGAATTTGAAATTTGACCAATCATGGGATTCGTTCAAAACAGACGGGACAAACAACAGACTAACAACGATTGATCATGACATATAAAAGACATATATATATATATATATATATATATATATATATATATATATATATATATATATATATATATATATATATAAATAACTCCAAAAATTGTTTGAGCAGCATCCATAGCAGAGATACTCGGCGAAGGAAGACTCTGGACAGAATGGTGTTGCTCAGATTTGAAATAATTGTGATGCTAAAACCAAAAGAGTAGTCTGAGGTGTCTTCTCCTAACAATCATTTATCCATACGTTCGTTCAGAGTTGCATTACTCGTATATAACTGAGGAAATAAAAACAGATATTGGTATAAGATTCAGGCGCTAACCTTCTGTACGTCTCGGCTAAATATTTCTTTGGAGAGTATAAGCCTTTGCTTGTTCTGTCTTTCTGTTCCATTTGGCTGGAGAGTGAAGGTCAGAGGATGCGAAGCACTTAACCATGCTCCCTAAAGAACGAGGTCGGTATCTAGCAGGGCTTTCAGCAAATGAACACGTCTGACCTTTCACCCAAGAGCCATAGAGGCTGTCGTTACTTCAGGGGACCCGTAGTGGATCTCCTGCTTGTTATGTCCTTGTAATTTACCTGGGCAGTGTCAGAGATGAGACCACATCCTGATGCGCGATGCTGTAAGCATGTAGACAGAAAGTAAAACTTGCATGTCCTAGCGTGCTGCGTCCAACCAGAAAATGCCAACTCTAACAAGTCACACATGCATACATACTCAGGTTGTCCTGGATTTACAGTGGAATTGAGGGGCGGTTTTTTCCACCACTGGGGAGAAAAATACAGGAATGCATTGCATACACATTAAGGATGGAATGTATTATTCAGAATGAACAGATACTGTGTTATAAACAGACACAACTACAGACACACACGGGAGACGTGCTGTTTTTTTTTTTTTTAAGGAGATTTAGAGAGACTAGAGAAGGGCACTGGGAATGGGAATCCCACAGGACGCAGCGAAAATGTTACACGAGTAGGAGGCTTTTACTTTCATGTGCTGCGATTTGAAGCTCGCAGGACAAACAAAGGTCACATTAATTAATGATGCCCCGTGCCCATCTCTAGTCCCTACAAGGTTCCTTAAAAAAATATAGTGTCTCCGTTTTAGCAATAGATCATTGAACTTAGAAGTTGTCCAAAATGCTGCTGCTAAGCTTCTGACCAAATCGTCTAGAAGGTCTCGTGTAACACCAATCCCGATTTCTTTACGCTGGCTTCCAATTAAAGATTGAATCCAGTTTAAGATTGTTGTGATTACGTTTAGAGCTCTGCATGGATAGGAGCCTGCCTATATTACAGAACTATTGCGGCCATAGGATAATATTAGGAGTCTGAGCTCCTCCGATCAGGGATTGTTGCTCTCTCTGGGCTCAAGGCAAAGGAGATTTTGAGGATTTTGTGGTTGTTGCTCATAAACTTGGGAAGTCTTTCCTCTTGGATTTAAGATCTTTGGACACCTTTAAAAAGCAGCTAAAGACCCATTTGTTTAAACTTGCTTTTGTGTAAATCTTTTTTTGATGTTGTACTTTTATTTTCTAAATATTTTACTGTGAAGCACTTACTGTGACATCTGTTCTTGAACGTTGCTATACAAATAAATTTTACCTACTTACTTAACATACAATGCATTTACAGCGTTCATTCATTCATCTTTAGTAACTGACTGATCAGGATCATGGTGGTTTAAATTAGGCTACTAGCTTTAAAAAATTAAAAATAATATATATATGGAAATATAACCAGCTAAACTTGTTAGAAAGTATTGTGGGTAGGTGCAAACAATATCTGAACAAACATTTAAACAGTCACATGCACACCTCTATTTGAGAATAATTATCAGCTGTGTGCTGTAGCTGAGGTTGAGGGGCTTTCAGAGCCAGAACTGCGCCCCCCCCCCCCCCCCCAACCAGTGTTTTCAGAGCAGTGTGGGTTCATATTTAATGTAAAATAAATAAATAAATAAATAAAACTTCTGGTTTGGTTAATGTTGTATTAAATGTCACTGAAATGATGTATGTGCCTCTTTTTCAGGTTGTCTGGCTTCATGTTGCCATCGCCAATAGTGAGTTCGGGGTCAATATTGGCGCTGTGGTTCACTACAGACTTTGCTGTGAGTGCTCAAGGATTTAAAGCAATATATGAAGGTAAGAGACAGTGGTTGATGCTGCAATATGTTATTTTATTTTCAATTTGAAGGTCAGAAGTATACACAACTTTTACACCATGTAACTTGTGTGTGTGTGTGTGTGTGTGTGTGTGTGTATGTGTATATATATATAGAGAGAGAGAGAGAGAGCGAGAGAGATAGATAGATAGATATAAATAATATATATAGTGTGTGTATTTGTATATGTATACATATACACACAGTCATGGGGGGGGGGGGGATAAGTACAAAAAGAAACAGATCATCCACATGGAAAAAGTAAGTACACCTCTACATTTATCACACCATCAAATCCATAAAATTGGAATCAAGTGTTCAAGATCAGGTGCCAGTGATTAGAACCTGCTTAGGGAGTGCAGGTGGAACCGGTCTTATTTATACCCCTCTCATATCTAGTGTCTGATGTTCCCCTTGCTGTTGAGGTATGTGGTGTCATCATGCCAAGATCTAAAGAGTTCTGTAAGGCCTTCAAAAAAAAAGTTTGTTGATGCCTAGAACTCTGACAACGGATTTAAAAAGATCTCCAAATTATCTGAAATACATCATTCCACTGTAAGGCCTTTGTAAGACCACAGTTTGCCAATGAGCATATAGGCAAAGACCAGGCCTTTTGGAATAATGTGCTCTGGACAGATGTATCACAGATACAGTTGTTTGGCCACAGTGACAGCAGACCAAAGACAGCTTTTCAGGAGAAGCACCTCATACCAGCTGTAAAGCACGATGGTGGAAATGTTATGGCGTCCAGGGACTCGACAGCTTGCATTCATTGATTCAACTATGAATTCTGCATCATATCAAAGAGTGCTTGAAGATAACGTGAGGCCATCTGTCCGAAAGTTGAAGCTGAACCGAAAGTGGACCTTTCAACAGGATAATGATCCTAAGCACACTAGCAAATCCACCAAGGAATGACTCAAAAAGAAAAAACAGGGGGTTATGGAATGGCTTTAGTTATTTCTGCTAAAGGGGGCAGTACTAGCTTCTGAGGCCAAACTTGTACTTACTTTTTCCACAGAAGAATCCCATCTATTGATATTTCTGTTGAATAAATAAAAAAGCTATTTTTGTGGATCTGTTCAAGTAGATCAACTTTAATAATAGGCACTGTTCCAAAGATGATCAAATGTTTGCTTGTCCAAACATGTCAACAAAGCCAACAATATCCATGTGGTGTACTTATTTTTTCACATGACTGTGTGTGTGTGTGTGTGTGTGTGTGTGTCTTTATATATATATATATATATATATATATATATATATATATATATATATATATATATAAAATTTTTGTTTTTTTTCCCCAGAGGAAAAACTAACCCAATAGGGTAGTATTGGCTTGAAATCACAGATGTAGCTACCCATTTGCCTTTAAGTGTGTAACATTTTGCCCCACATTGATGAAACCTGGTGATACATTATTTAGATTTTACATTTTAGCCCGCCCATCTAATATCACTGCTACAGCGCTACCTTTTCTTTAATATTAAGCAGAAATCCATCCAGTGGCATGCTTAACATCCTTAGAAACTGAATTCGCTTTGCATTATAAAGCAAGACTATACATGAAAGATGGTGTAATGATGCATTTGTATGCGTAAGGACTTTAAAAAGAAAATCAGGCTTTAAAAGTGTGCACTAATTCGCTCACAGGTATGTCTGTGTGAAACCAGATTAATACTCCATGCAAATGCATCAGTGCGCTTTTCCAATTAGTTGTCGGATTAACTGCGGCATCCCAGTTTTACCTGGATCGTATTCAATTCCAGCTCCGCTCCCCTATGCTATGTGAACTAATTTCACTAGAAAGATGAGGGCACGGATATGATCTCTATCATTGTTCTCATTCACCTTAATGTTAAGACATGAAATGCAGTTAATAAGATCCCCACTTGTATTGTTCTTATCATCTCATTCGTCTTGCTTTATCCCTACCCCCCCCCCCCCCAACCATGCTCTTATAGAGGGAAGCTATATTAAGGCTGGATTTAGATCCGTTGTTACAACTGCGCTTCAGAGGCAAAAGCTCATCATTTTTTAAAAATAAAATTTAAATATCACCGGAGCTTCACCCATGGCCTTCTCTTTGAAAATTCGCAGGCATTTCCACGTACCAAGCTCTGCGTGCTCAACCATATGACTCATCAGATCTCGGCCTTATGAATGATGCACATTCCTGTCACTTCTCTGCTAGAGAGGCCTATTTTCATGCTTTATTCCTCCCTATAATCTTCTTCGGAATATGGATTACTGCCATCATAATTCAACTTCCTTTTGGCGCCGACCTCGTTGCTGTTAACTTACGAGTGGCTCTGGAAGGCCTTGCGTATTGAAAACTGCCGTCTCTCTCATTTGCCATCACGTATTGTCGGGTGCCAGCAAAGCGCCCGAATAGCGCTCAGCCCATTTTTGCGGCCATATGGCAATCGTCGAGGCACCGCTGTGGAATGCAGATGTTCTGACAATGTGTGCTTTGTGCATGCTGCGAGACAAAGCTCCGTCTCCCGCATGAGGTATTATTCCTGCATCGCGCTCGATGCTGCCGCATGATCTCATTACACACCTAAGCGTCGTGATGTAATTACACCCTACGCATCTGCCGTCCAGCGCCGTCTTTCACTTCGGAAACAATGCGCGCGTTCCCCTACCTGCACTGACAATTGAGATGTTCTGAAATTGGTTCAAGGTTCTTTTCCGCTGGGTTGTTTTTATGCGCATTAGCCAAAGCCCATTGAAGTCAGTGCTGCATAACATTTTCGGTGACTGCATGACCTTTCTCTGTTATGCATTAGGAGCCTCTTGCACAGCTACAACCCAATCCATCAGGTTAATGGGATTTTATAATGCCGTTCCCTCTGGTGACCAGAACGGACACTGTTTAACAGAGTATAGTTTTAATTTATTTATTTTTCCCCCTCATTCCCTTAGAGCCAAACACATTCTAATAGCTTTGGACTTGAGCATTAGTGGGCTATCCATTAGGAAAATATTTCTTAAACTAATCGAAAAATAAACTAGCTACATTTGCTTTCAGTAGTGCTGACCAGCAGGAAGGTAAAACGGTATTTAGATGTCTTTTTTTATTTAAAATAAATAAATAAAATTAATTGTAATTGAATAAAATAGCAGCATGCATTGTCAATTCTGACAGAGGAACAGCAGGCAATTTTTTTTTTTCTCCTCATACTACATTAACACATACTGAGCTTGTGACACATTGCATATGAGAACTAAAGTATATGTCGTTGCACCTCAGACGATTTTGCTTTTGCTAAAGGTTTAAATATTTAGATGAAAGTCGGCTTTGTTGCAGGCTGATGCGCTGGAACTGGGGACAAAAACAAAACAAAACAAAAAAACACCGCCGAAGTTCATAATGTGCGCGTCTGATTGTTAAAGCGAGGCGCACTCTTTCTTCAATTCCCATTCAGCGCTGTTTAGATCACGTCATGCACAATTGTCCCGCAGGTTTCTCAGCAGCCTTTAGAACAGAGCTTATGGACCATTACACCAGACTAATTGTAATCTATTTGCCTGCAGAGTGCTGAGTGGCACAGCAGTGTGGTAGATGAATATAGAACCTCGGAGCAATTTTCCCTCCCTTGATACACCCAGACGTTCAAGATGACAGTGTTTGCCGATTTGATCAAGAGTGCTGCAGTTAATTAACAAAAAAGAAAAAAGAAAGAAAGAAATAAACCTTCCAGACAAGTTTCAACCTGATATACTTCATATCTCCTTAAATGTGCATTGTTGCTAAATCAAAAAGATCACGCGCTGGTACTGAACGCAATAAGGCAAACTCTCACGTGTGTATGAGATCCGTGCGTAACGCCTGATTGATAAATCCACAGGCTAATAGACGGAATCGCGTACACGGGACCCATGAGTCGACGCTCAGCGAATGTCATTTGTGAAGAAATCGCAATGTGTGTGGAGGAGGAAAGGTTAATGAGGTGCAGGTGAGACTGATTAGCAGCAGTTGGAACGGGATGGTGATCTCTGCTGAACTTTCCGGGTTTCCTGTGTGGGACACAGGTGCATGAACTCGGTATGAACTTTATGGGGTGAATGCAACAATCATCATCAGAGTTCAGAACAGCGAAAGTAAGAACACAGGCAGACAGGTTTCATTCAAGGTGAATGAGGAGAGCCAAGGCAGGGGAACTACGGAAAGCAAGGGTTAGACTTGATACTATAGCGTGATGATGATTTACAATTACAAGAAACAAACAAACACTAAATAATGGAAAAAAAAATAATTAAACCAGAAAATAATACAATCAAAAATAGTCAGACAAAGGGAGCGAGACAAAGTCTTTCAAAAGCTGCCGTGATTTCATTTCAGCAGCATATCTGATCACGAGCACCACACAAAGCCAGCACGGATACATCACTTAGAACAATGGTACCAAACTCCCTGCCATTGACCAAAGCAACAGGCCTGCCAAAAGCGATCAGACGCTGCACTCAGTCCATGGCAAGCTGGCACACAGACACGCATCACGCACAGGCAAGGAGTGGGGAAATCCGCCGCTCAAGCTAGGGACTGGAGTGCCGCCATAATCGGCAAGCAGCAGACAAATTCCACCAAACAGAAAACAAACATCAACATACAAACACAGAAAATGATGGAAGAGCAAAAAAGAAATAATAGAAAGTTCCATCGAGAAGCTGCAGCTACAACGCATAAGAACTAACACGGAACAGGAGAACACGGTCGGGTAACAAACCACAGTGCTGGAGACACGACTATAACAGAAATAAATGCATGTGGCATAGTGAACAAAATCATGTGGAAAACCCAAAACAAAACACATGAAACAAACGAGCTGTTATGCTGAGAATTTTAACACTTTTATACACTGTCATCTTCAGTAATTATTCATGGTGCATCCGGAGTGGGAATATACACTGGATGGAGCCTCAGTCCATTCGACTCATTCACAACTAGAAGCAAAATAGCATAGGCTTTGGGTTACTGATCGGAAGGTCAGGGGTTCAAGCCCCAGCACTGCCAAGCTGCCACTGTTGGGCCCTTGAGCAAGGCCCTTAACCCTCTCTTCTCCAGGGGCGCCGTATCATGGCTGACCCTGCGCTCTGACCCCAACTTCCTAACATGCTGGGGTATGTGAAGAAAAGAATTTCACTGTGCTGTAATGTATATGTGACCAATAAAGACTCATTATAGTCGATCCACCTTACCAGTGTTTTTGGGAGATGGGAGGAAACCTTTGATTTACACTTTGACAGTGTTAAAATAACCTCATACTATACAGGCATGCTTACATTCTTTTTAATAACAGTACCGCAAACCTACAGAGGAAAAAAAAAAGAGCTTGGCAAAACTTTTTTTTTTGTACTTTCTGAAAATAATCCTCCACATTTTATGCATGGAGTGATTCAAATGAACACTGACTTACAGCGAAATTGGATTGTATAGCAGTAAAGAAAGTGCCACTTATTTAAATTTGCCCTTGAAAATATGCATTGGACTGCTGGAGGGAATGGCTAGTCCTCTGTGATCTGTTCAACAGAGAGAGCATATGCTAATTTAAAGTTTAGGGAGGAAAAAAAAAAACAACAACACACACAGTATATCGAGTTTAGTACTCTGTTTAAAATGTATTTTCTATACTTTATCTTTGTTGTGTAGACACCCTGTTTTGGAACTTGGTCGACTCTCTGATTTGAAATTTGGCAGCCTCGGCTGCACATGGTTTGAATTGTGTAATTAAACTTTTAGCTCGAAGTTGTAATTCATCATGCTGTAGATAAGATGTCATAGTGGAATTCCCATTATCTCTACAGTAACGTTTTTACACTGCGTCCTTCTCCTCTGGGATCGTGTTGGCCTGTGAACATTGTGCTGACACCGGGAAATAATGCTAATACCGTCAGCGTTTGCAAACGAGCGGTTGCTCATATTCAGCTCCTTAAATTAAGTATCTCATCAGACCTTTATTGAAAATATCGAAAGAAATGACGACCTTTTTTTTTCTTTCTTTTTTTTTCGCCTCCTCAACTGACACGGAGATTCAGATAAGGAAAAGGTCCAGCGATGCCTGTGCCAAAAGATATGAATCAATTAATTTCCCTGCTCACAGTAGAAGCCTTAAGATAGCTGCCGTTCTGTCAAACGTGATGAGAGTCTGGCTAACGTTTAATCAACCTCGCCGAGCTAGAGTGTGATAGAAAGGCCAGACAAGAGGATTGGATTACACTCTGGGTCTCCCTTTCGGTTATCTGGGTGCTCTTCTTCTATTTGGACACCACCTGAGTCACTCAGGACTTCTTTAGCTGTCGCTCCTGAAGGATGGTAGAGTCTGCAGGTCAAAACGTTAAGAACATGGTGAAGAGATGTTTGATCTCATGGTCAGTGGGTCAGGTGTTCATCCTGAGGAAAATTTGTACACATTTGGAAGCAGGGTTGTGTGTAGGTGAGAATAAATCGTTGTGGTTTTTAAATATGAAAAAGGTTATAAGAGAATCGAAATTCTTTTGAACCCCATTGGAACCACGAAACCATGTTGGGATAGCGAATACTAACTTTATTGTTATTAAACAGTGTTCCATCTGTTTTGAACGTGTACTCTACAAGACACGGATTGTCCTCAGTTAACTCTAATGCTCTCGGCGCGGTGAAAAATTCTTTTGAAACCATAACGAGAAATGTTCTGTACACTTTCTAATAGCATATTTTCCAACCGCCTGCATGTACAAGTTGAGATCAGGAGTGGCAAATCTCTGGATTCACCTTGCTGCAAAAAAAAAAAAAAAAAGGATCTGTACAGCCTTTTTTCCTCTTATCAAAGCGTTCAAAAGAAATGAGCTCTGCCGAGTGAAGCGCTGACCTTGACGCATGCCATCAACTGCTGTATGCTAATTGTTTTTTTTTTCATGATAATATTCACTGGATCAACATGGAAAATGGACCAAATCAACCATAAGAAACTAATAGCTGCTGTAGTTTTTCAGGTTGTCCCAAATTATGCAACAATAAGTTCAATATATAGGGCCGACGAGAAGATTATGATGTAAACAGTGAAATGTCAGGATATTACGGAAAGATTTTGGACTGTATGTGAGAAGCTTTCTGGTGGATAGGCAGGTAAAAGCCTTTTTAATATAGTGCCATTGAACCAGTGTCTTATTATGAGCAATTGGAAGTTTGAACTTGATAAAGAAGGCATGCAGAAATGTTGGGTGGTCTTTGGATCTTAAGAATGAATTAGGGGGTGCAATTGATTTATTCTATAACTGTTCACATAAAGCGTTTCCTTTGGTATTGCAAGCGATATGCGGCACATTTTAATTTAGAAAAAAGAAACCTTTCCGGTGTAGGTCACACCTACTTCAGGTTTAAATACGAATACAGATACAGATTTTTTTTTTTTTTTGGAGCAGTCGGAACGTATTATGCATGCCTACATGTCATTGCATCTTAAACATTGTGTTTTGTCTCTGTATCACAAGTTTACCAGTTATGAAAAAATGAGAGCAAGTTTACCTGCAATCCACATCCAAAGTCGTGGCTGCGTGCGGGGCTGTATTTCCTTTAATTCTGCTCAAGCCGATTTTCCAAAGTTAATTTATAGTCCAAATATTCGGGACAATAGTGTTTTGTTTGTTGCAAGATAAAATCTTTAATAGGCCCCAGGCCAAAATGTAGACGTTTAAACTTCTGTTTATTTGCTTTTGATTTATTGCTCATGTATCACAGCCACGTGGGTCTGGAAAATATGAAAAATGATTAGGTAGAGAAGTGCCGGCAAGATCTAGTAGAGCCGAGTAAAGTATATTATCATCGATATTGTGCTGTTTGGTGCACATGGTGCCAGTATTCATCTGCAAAAAATGTCCAGTCTGTAGACTAGATGCAGAGGAAAAAGCTTGACAATAAAATATTTAGTAGTAGTAGATAGTAAACAAGGGTTACTGTATGATCATAATGGATTAAATGTACACTGTATGTAGACACCTGACCATCACACCTGTATGTTTAAGCAAAGTTAGCTCAAACCTCTTCCAGGATAATAATAGCCCCTGTGCACAAAGCGAGCTCCATGAAGACATGGTTTGCCAAGGTTGGAGTGAAAGATCTCAAGTGGCCTGAACAGAGCCCTGACCTCAACCCAACTGTAGACTTTTGGGATGAACTAGAATGCCGACTGCACCCCAGGTCTCCTCACTCGACATCAGTGCCTGACCTCACTAATGCTCTTGTGGCTGAACGTGCAAATCCTCACAACCACGCTCCAAAATCAAATGGAAAGCCTTCCCAGAAGACTGGAGGTTATTATAACAACATCGGAAGACATAATCTTCAATGGGATGTTTAAAAAGCACATATGAGTGTGATGCTCAGGTGTCCATCTACTTTTGGACATACTGTATAGTGTACAATCACAACTTGCCAAAAAAATGATGACTAAATAAAAGCAATAATTGAGAACGAAAAGAACAAAGCATACAATAAATGATGATCATGGGCATGGACAGGGCAGGATAACCTGAAGAAGTGTTTTATAACGTTAAATTGATTTGGAAATGGATGCAATTTGTTCCAACCCTTTTCCAGAACTTTGGCCTGAGAAAGTTGTGCTATATTTGACCTTAGGTTTATGGACGCATAAACAGATGATGATGTTTGATTCAATGTTATTGTCATATTTGATATAATAGAAACATTAATAGTTATCACCACACCAGAATTGCTACCACCCTTCAACCCAATGAACAAAAATGATTCAATTCAATTAGTCTCATTTTGAGCTTTGAGCAAACACCCAAAATAACCCCACCTCCAGAATTCATTCTGTTTGCAAATGTGCATTGCTTTCTTTAATTCAGACTTCCATAGGGTGGAAATCCTGAGACTAAGATGGCCTTCACAAAACATTCATTTATTGACCCCATGTATGTCTGGCATCATTATCTCTGTTTGCCCTAATCTTCTAGCACAGCCAATTAAAATAAATTTTTCATCTTTAGTATTTGACATTAATAGCGTAAGGTCTTATTTCTCATTGATTCTTACCCTAGATAGAACCTTATAATACTGAGATCATGAGTAACCGATTTGTCCTGGTCAGGATCGTGGTGAATCCGGAGTCTATCCTGGGAACTTGTAGCACAAGACAGAAATACACATTGGATGAGATGGAAATCAAGAGTAGCCAATCCACCTACTGACATGTTTTGTGAGGACACCAGAGTCCCTGGAGGAGCCACAAACATCAGGAAATCATGCAAAACTCCAGTCAGGCAGCACACCCTGAGCTCAGGATCAAACCACAGACCCTAGAGCTGTGAAGCAGCAACAGTAACTTCGCTGCCTCCATGCACCAACTGAAATGTCCTGTTACTTATAATGAAACTCACAATGCTGTCAATATTCACATACGGCCCTGGACCACTCTCTGCAAAAACAAAATGCACTCCCAACTTGTATAGATGTGCAACCCAGGAAAGTAGGACTTGATCAAAGGCAACAAGCTTTCTCTAAGCTAAGAGCTCTCAAAGGTTTTACAGACAGACCAGGGCCCTCTTTTACCCCTAAAAAAAAAAAACAACCTATTCAAAAATTAAGCACATGATGTAAACGTGTGCAATAATATTTAATATTGATGATGGCTATTTATTGTAACTTGACATTCGCTCAACAAATTAAAATTGTCATAAAGCCTACTTACTTTATAATTTATTAAGGCTTGGCTTAAACCTATATAATTCAAATATATAATTGATGATTTTAAATAGGCTAATAACTACTAGAAGAACTCGACAACAAATATTATAACCTTGATAATGGGTTCTGATTTTCTCTGCTGTAACAAGTCAAATCCCAGACACTCTGACCCTGCGTCACAGACCCCCAGTGGTCCTTGGACCCATGGCTTTAAGCAGTCCATTTAACCAAATGAAATTTCAGTTAAAGCCTTCTGTATCAGATGCACGTTTTTATTTTGCTATTTCGATAGGAACGCGCCAGTGCGTGTCTGTCCGATGCATTAAAGGAAGCACGGTTTGAAGTCTCTTCCTAGTGGTACAGGCTGAAAGCACAATCATGCCCCTTTCCACTCCTGGTTCATTATTTTAGTTTTGTATATTGTAGTGCTGAAGCAAGGATAAAAATGTGGATTTCAGCCTGGACGGATCTGCAATGCCATGCATTAATAACATGCATTCCTTATCAAATGCCAGATGGACACGTGACCTGTATACACACCTGATTCCTGCCTTTTACCCGCATACATTGCAGAGATCTTAAAGGAGATCTTAAAGAGGTAAATGGGATTTAACTCTCGCTTCATCTCTAATAAGACAGGCAGATGCAGCAGCGCTTTAGTCGTTTAGTCTGTCCAGCTCCCTTACCTTTTCATCTGTACACTCTGCTCAAACAGTTCAGCGTCCAAAGACTCATAGATCGCTAACTTGCCAAGCCAAGTCTTCACCATAACCCAGTGCAACTGTATCATGCGTTCTACACGACTGAGTCCAGCGTTTGCGTCAATGACTACGTTTACATGGACAGCAGTAATCTAATTATTGACCATACTCTGAGTAAGACAATATTGTGATTAAGGTGTTTACATGAGTCGCTTTTAGAATACTCCTTTCATGTTCCTGTTTTACATGTTATAGAACATAGAGCGATTAACGACACACGTCATTACGTCACTGCGCCACGCCGTCTGACGTTCCCTCCAGAATTTCACTTATCGACATACAGTTCGTCTTCGTTATGGTACCGCATACAGTTCTGTGTGTTTTTATTTTTAATTTTTATGAACGCTTCAAGTGCAGTTAATTATTTGTCATGCTGTACGTGGAAATAGACGACTGCTTTAAGCCGTGGGCTGCGTCCCAAACCGCGTACTTACCGTCTATATAGGAGCCGAGATACATGTATTATAGCAGGTAAGTACACTGTTTCGGACGCAGCCGTGCTCTCTTTTTTGTGGTCAAACGGTTGAGCGCTGCCGTGTGTGATCGTGTCCTGTCGCAGAATGCGGTGAAAACTCCCACACAACGTTAATAGTGTGATTAAGGTGTGTACGTCGATAATGCGACTAAAACAGGAGTACTCCACACATCTTAATTCCATTTGTGTTTACTTCGAGTACGACTTTAAACGGATTAAGGAAATAAAAAATCGCTGTTTACGTGCTAGTTTCTTAATCAGAGTATTGTCTTAATCGGGTTAATATCGGATTATTGTTGTCCATGTAAACGTACTGAATGTCTCCAGTGTTTCTACATTGGATCTGTCATTAATATGACTTTAAATTTGACTGGAAAATGGTGTGAGGAGAAGCTTTTTTTTTTTTTTCCCTCGGAGTGAACAGCCCAACCTGGCCCATTATCCCTTATGTTTGCGATTGTACCCCTGTGACACCAGTGCAGCAAACAACCGCTAACTTCGCACAGGAATAATGAAAATACAGCACAATATTTCAATATAAATATTTTGAACGTGTTTCAGGACGGTGTTTTCCTTTTAAGGAGTGTTGAATCAGCGCTGTGGCACTTCACGAGCATAGACTACTTGAAAATGTGATATTAGTCATCATCACAGTCACAGCTGCACGTCTTCATAATCACTCATAAGAAACAAAATAAAAAATATTCCTCAAACAGCCATCAATATTCCCAAGTTCTCTGTTGGGTAATTATTAGTGCTTTGCTTTATCAGTTACTGTGAATGGTATGTCTGTGAATGAATAGGTTTTCTTGTTGGAGGGGGGAAAACCTTGGGTAATGCCCTCAGTGATTTTTTTTATTTTTTTCAAAGTGTGAATCAAATGAGCAGCCTGCAGGCTTTATCTGAGCAAACTTATGGAAATCTGGCAGCATGCTTTCGGTCTCACCATTACTCCTTGCCATCGTGTCACCTCTGAAATTTTCATGGAGATTAACGATTCTAGATGACACGTGCATCGACCAGGAGATTAAGGATTCCATGTAACCAAAATTCTCGTTATATTTTAAGGGAGTTTATTCCTCACGTTCCAGCAAGGCGCTTGAGCATTTTCCCTCTGAATTACTTTCATCCATAATTGAAAGAGTTTGAGGTGCAAGCTTATTCGTTTTTTTGTTCCACTAGTAGTTGAACTCCTTCAGAGCCTGGTGCTGTGATTTGACAGGAAATGCAAACATTGCCACATCTTGTTTGACCATTGTTGGAGGATACATCATGTAATATGCATCAGCTGTGATATTGCCATCAGAATTCTCTAAACAGCACACGTGCTCATCTGGGATTACGATCGCCGTGACGCTTTATTCGCGGTAGGATACAATCGCATTCTTCAGAATGCGCGTCTGGTTGAGACTAGAGACGAGCATCGGGACTTTCATGCAGGCGAGCTGTCCGATATGAAGCTCGCTTTGACAAAGAAAGACCACATCCATTAACGTGAATATGAACGAACGTATAAGGTACGAGACTATGCCGGAAACACTCCCATCCAATCCTGTTTTTTGGCGGGAGGAGGAAACCGGAGACCCCAGAGGAAATCCACGTGGACACGGGGAAACGTGCACGTTTTAACTTAATGACCATGATGATTATAGCTGCAAGTAGCGATATGTGGGGGCCAAGCACCTTTTCAAATAGTGCTCCTTGTGGTTAGATTGTGCCAAATTACGTAGAACGCCATCGTAAGTGATCAAACTGTTCCAGTTTTGTGCCTCGATGCTAACTGTTTGTTCAGGTCCTTCTGGGAAGTTCGTATTTACAAATTGGTAAGTCGTAATTATGATGTCACGTGCGTTCAAGTCAGTTTGGTCAGAGCAAGATGGCGGTGTATGTTCTCTTAATTAACTTCAAAAAATACAGGTTTTGTAACTCTACTTCTAGAAAATGAAGAACAGTGAATGTGCATCAGGTGCATGTTGCTTTTTAAAAAAATGTTTTTAATCAGTTTATGAAGCCATAATTGTACAATGCTTGTATTTTTTGTAATTGTACAATCTCATTGTACAAAAGCCTGACATACACCAAACACTTAACTGAAATCGGCCTCTGAGACGAGTAAGTATTCGATTTCAATCAAATTTACCGTCAGCTACAGATGGTGCATCCATTGGTTCCACCATGTTTTTTTACTGACCCCCCCCCCAACCTTCCAAGTCGCTCAAAGAAAATAAGTTTCCCCATTCATAATTACAACTTTGTGGTGGCTTTCCTGTGTGTTCAACTCATAAATACGATCTCTCCGGCATGACCCGGACGCACCATAACGCTGTGAAACTCGTTCTGAAAGTTGATTGGCAAAGTAAGACTTTCTCTTTTATGTAAATACAAAGTCATACTACATAAATCGTCTAATCCTACATCACACGTTTGCACATAAATCGTCCAGCATTTATAAATCCGGACCAGACCTGCTCCTATTCATAGTAACATAGTATTATTTTCCATTTTGACCTTCATTTTAAGCCCCACATTCACACAGACGTCCAAATACGATAAATAAATTAGGCTTCATTCATGCCAAATAAACAGGTGATATTGAGGTTAACAGGCAGACCCCGTATCCATTCAGTCAATAATGTGGCATTCAAGGACAAACTTCTAAGGACATGGTGTCCTACCTACAATCCATTAAAATCAAATCTTTCATACTGAGTAGTGTCTGTTTCCACGCTAGGTCTCTTTGTGTTTAGCTTACACTAAAATGCCCCCCCCCCACCTCCCCTCTGTCTCTCTCTCTCTCTCTCTCTCTCTCTCTCACCAGGCGTGTTTCTGATATTCATATGAAACTGGTGCGTGGAATCCAGTATTCCATGAAAAAGAATAAAAAATACACTCACTAGCCACTAGGCTAACAACTTTACCACTACACATTCATGGAATTATCCAATCGGCCAGTAACGTTGCATTAAACCATGCAGATACAAGTAAAGAGCCTAAGTTAATGTTCAAATCACATGTCAGAATGGCAAAAATGTGATCTCGGTGACTTTGAGCATTGTCAAGGTTTGGCATGCCATGCATTTTGAGATGCTTTTCTATTCAGCACTGTTGTAAAGAGTGGATAGTTGAGTTATCGTAGCATTCCGGTCAGCTCAAAACAGTTTCTGCCTCTGTCTGACCTCTGTCCTCAACAAAAGGAGTTGTTGACCATAGAACTGACATTCACTGGATTTTTTTTTTTTCCTTGCACTGTCCCACGAGATAGATCAGCAGTTTGTGAAATACTCAATGATCTCACATTCTGATGTTTGATGTGGGCATTACCTGAAGCTCTTGACCTGCATGATATAACTGCATGATTTTGTGCATTGCGCTCCTACCACATATTTGGCTGAGTGTCTTTTTTTAAAATTTTTTTTTTTATTGGTTTGTGCAAGCAAGCTTGTTTCGGTGAGCGAGAGCTTGCACTACAGCGTTCTTCCTTCAAAAATGCATTTGTGTGCGCTGATGAGAGATATGCTTGCTAATCCGCCCTTATTGAGAATGATTATCTTTTACGAGTCTACGAAGTGCAAATGCGAGGAGGTAGTATTTTAGTTTATGGTAACTACTTATGACCTTCATAAAACATTTATAATACGTACATTACTCGGTTATGAGTCATAATACAAGTCGTTTGCATCATAAAGTGAGCGAATAACCTCTGGCTGATGCATACACGCATTCATATAAATAAGCATTAAAATAAATAAGTATTCATAAATGTCCATACGAGCAAGTTCTGCATATGTCGTGATGGTGTGAAGTACATTTACATAAAGCGGTATTGAAGTATTGACTCCTAAACCAAAACGAATGTACTGCATTAGACATCTGCTCAGTCTTCGTACATTTTTTTGATGCTAATTCTTCCTGCCTCTAGGTTGAAATTAATAATATCGATTTGCGTATTATTTCTATTGTATTTTTTTTTTTTTTAAAGACATTCTCATGTCTGCATTCGAAGCCTGATAACATGCAGCAGTTAAATATGAATGAACCCTGGTAAGGCTGACTATGTGTAATCTTCGAAACAAAGAAAGGGAACAAAAGGGAGAGCAGGAAAAAAAAAAGAAAGTACCGTTTTGAGACTAGAAAGTGCTTTTTATTTATTTTATTTATTTTTTTTTCCTTTTTTTTTTTTTTGCTCCTTTAGGGAGCTTTCTCAGAAGTGACCCTCATGGTCTCTCTCTTACTTGTGCATGACGGCGTGTTGCAACTGGGAACCGGATGAAAGCATATGGCTGTGCAGCATTAGACTGAGGAGGTTGCACCTTCAGCAGTTAACCCAAAAAAAAAAAAAAAAACTTTCAGAGAGCCAAGGGCTTGGAACATAGCCTCTGGATGGTCTCCTCGTATTATTCTGAAGCATGTTACAGAGGCATGAAATGATAACACTCTGAGAGTATAAAGGAAGAAGAAAGAAAAAAAAGAACAGCATGTCTCCATCAGAGTAATGATACCATCGTTTTCCACTTTGTCGTTCTCCGATTTTCTAAACGTATCCTGTTTGCTTTAGGCAGCTTTCAGGTCGTTGATCTCGGTAATTTATTTTGAAAATCATTAGTCTCCAAGACTGCAGCACTACAGATGGTCGGATTAGCGTTTTCATTTAGGAGTCTGTGAGCCATATCTGCTGATTTGTAATATAGCAAAAAAAAAAAAAAAAAAGATTGCGGGCAGCGATCCAACAATGCTTTGACAATCCAAACTCTACACTCTTAACTCTGTTAAGATGGTATTATTAAGAGATTAGCATGTTGCACACCAATAAGACATGGAATGAATTTTAAAATAAAAGGCCAGAACAGGCCTGGCTCTACTCAATCGGGTTTTTGCGGAACTTTTTTCTTGAAGCCCATTCTTCAGCGGCTGCCTGTCTTTTGTTCACTGGCTCTGTAACTCGTCGTCTTCACCCCCGATGACATTTTTCGCGATCATTTTGAATTCTTGGAAGTCTGTTCACGTTAGAGGAGTTCTGTGACATGAGACTCAAATTACTTGAAGTTTAAATGAGAATTCCTGGAATGGTTGCTCAGCTGTCATCTAAATGGCCATGCAATTTTAATACTGCATGTCTTGTCCCAGTTGGGGTTTTGATGCTTCACAAAAGTGAGGTATTCGGGGCTTTCGCTGCCCTTGAAGAATGTTGAAAGACATGCAGGCAATCAGACGAGTAAGAATTGACTCTCGTACTACAGTGCTAGCATTTTTGGAGAGACCTTTAACCAAATCTATTAGTTAGAATGAACAAATAATGTGGTTTAAACCTTTTTTGGGGGGAGGGGGGCAGAACTTGCCAGAAAGGTTCACATGGCGTCTGGTTAACAATACTGAGATTCAGATTCAGTATTGTGAGTCAGTCAGATATACAGTGTTCAGACATTAATCCTTATTAACTACATCGATTAAGTTAGGATATTAGTTTGTTCATATTTGGGAAATATAAACAACTAAATTCATCAGAAAGTACCGTAGGCATATGCAAACAAAAATAATGACTGTGCAAGAAGGTATTTAAAAAAAAAAAAAAAAAAAAAAAAAACCTCAGTGTTGTGCACATCTGTAGTTGAGACCAATTCTCAGTCCCTCCAGGATTCCACGATTTTGCGATCTCATAAATGAAATCAAAATCAAGTCCCCAATAGCCGGAGGAGCTTGCAACTTTTAAAAATTATCGCAGTTTTTGCAGATTTGGGCAAGGACGTGTCTTTGAGTCACATGTGTCGAACGTGTACAGCTAAAAGGTCTCATTTACCAACAAACATCATTGGGAAAGATGTGAAAAGCAATTTCCTGCAATAGCAATTTTACCAATTGGAGTAGTTTTTGAGGGGAAAAAAAAAAAAAAAACTCCACGGATTACATCAGAAGTTTAGAAAGAAAGAAAAAAAAAATGCAGCAGCTAAATCGAGCATTTTTGGCTGCAACCATCACAAATAAACTGTGTAAAATCCTGTACGGACTGAATTCTGAACTCGAGTGATGTAGCTTAGGTTGAGGAACTGTCAGCGTTGGAATTTGACATGGTATCAGTGCTGACATTTCTACCTCTGGGTATTTCCCAGTGAAAACGCAGGGGGGAGGGGCTTCCCAGTTCCCTGATGTACTGTTGTATTCTGACATAAACTTCAGATTTATATCAGAACGCACATTCAGATATTTGGGGCACTAAACTGAACAGATACAACCCTGCTGTATATGAGCGTTAGTATACACCAGGTAGTGAGTAACAGCGTGGTCTAAGCCATACAATGTCCGAGTCTACGATCATATGAAATATACTTGTTGGAACGGTTCTCGGTAGTGGACTCGAACATTTACGCATAATATGGTGCACGTAGAAGAATACAGGTATTGTATACATCAGATTCAGAAGGGCAAGATTAAATCCTAGATTGATTAATATGCAGAAATATACAGTATCTTTCTCCTATAAGAAAAGCTGGACGTATGAATATGATCCCGGCTGCCTGGCAAAGCGCTAGAGAATGCATTAATAAGCATATATTGTAGCATATTACATTAGTATGCAGGCCTACCGGTTGTCCTGAGTTCAGCAGCAGAGCCCTTAAACTCAGTAGCCCCATGTGTGAAACGCATTAACTTCCCTTTAATTGCAGAACCTTGCCACCCTTGTGATTAAAGTATGCTGAGCAGGTGGAGCTCTGCAGTCTAAGACGACCTCATCTTCATATGAAGAATTCGCTTTGCTTTGGCGTCTCTAGTGTAGATCACGGATATTTATTTTCTCATTTACAAAACATGAGTGCAGCCCCACGATCCATATACCTGTATCTAGTTTTCGAGTCTCCGCAAGCACGCCGATGATTAGCTTGCAGCAGGGAATCGTTCAGACGTGCAATCAGAATGCATTATGCAACAGTATTTACTTTTGGACCCTGATATAATTAGAAAACAGAGTACAAGCGAAGATCCATAAGACATGACTTCTCTAATCAGAGAATAGTTTCATTTACAGAGTGGGGATTTGTAGTGGAATTATTCGTTTTCACCAGCACGGACGTATGGCGAGAAGCCATAAATGAGGTGCCGGAGTGGTTCGCGTGAACTCTGACACGTTGCAGAGCTAATGTTTTCTCTCTGTGCTGGTAGACAGTGAAGTCGAACAGGATTTTGACAAATGAAATCGTGTTTATGGCTTGCCGGCAATTCATTCGCAATACGTGGCAGCATAAAGACAGTTTAGTACGCATCATCCCAGATGTCGCTCTTACAGGCATGTAATTCAGCCCTTTTCCTCCTCCTGCAGTAAGTGAAATACAAGGTCAGCGGTGTTCAGGTGAGGTGACTGATAGCCCATTCAAGAACATTGCACTTTGTTTTTTTTATTAGGTGAAAAACTCTAAAGCAGTGTTTTTCCAGTCACTTCCTTCCTGCAAGCTGAAGTGCTGTCCGTTTCATTTTAAAGCTATTTTGTTGGTTCAAATGTTTCCATAACTTTACTACGTTTGTTTGTATTCGGCTTTCATTCCCTGTAATGTTTCTAATCCCTGCTGTTTACTTATTACAGTTATTAATGGCTATTCATATTTTACTCGGTTGGCGGTTCTACAGTACTATGTACACTTATTTATTTCCTGATGCTCTTATTATTATTATTATTATTTTTCATCATTATGAAAGTATTAGAACGTAAATGAATACATCTTTATTTGAGGACCATATAGTAAAGTTACTGATGTGCCTGTGCATCATCACCAAGCTCATTGTATGATTTAGATGAGCAGGGTTCCTGTCGAACCCCCTCCAACAACAAAAAGAAAAACAACAACAAGCAAATAAACAAATAATAATAATAAAAAAACACTTGCACACATTTTCTCTCCATTATTCTAGTGCAGCTTCATGCGTATATCCTGCCCATAAGACTTTAAGCTTTGTTTATACCGTGACCTTGCATGCACTCGTACGGATAATTTCCTCTCTTGTTGCTAGTCCGTAACCCGTCCGTGCTTCAAATAGTCGCCAGATAGTGGCCTAGACTCAGCTGTTAATTTTCTTGTCGCTCTCTTTTGCATTATATAGCGACACTAAAGCACATAGCTGGTCAAGAAGCCAACGAACTGTCCAGGTTACTTATTATCTCATAAAACAAGCGTGCCGTTTTCTATAAAAGACTTGTGATTTAAATGCACTTTGCGGTTATATAGAAGTACATTTTCAGCGATTAAAGTTGCACTTTCGCTTTGTAGTCTGGACAAGTTCGACGTGCCAGCATACCGAGCCAAAACAACACAAATTGTGCCACTCTGCACTTACTGAAGCCTTTCTCTTTTGTTTAGGAAAGTCTAAATGGAAAATACAAGCCTCATTTAGATTTCACGACCGCCGCGCGCCTGCTGAGAAGAGTGAACGCTCTTGCTTGGCCCCTTGGTAGTCTACATTTAGCACAATATATCAGGAAGCACCGTGCGCCAATAACTAACATAGAGCTTATCTCCAGTTACATATTTGTTTTCTGCCTCGTGGCACCAACTGGTTTGCTGACACCGCCTTGGATGGACATGCTTTGAACTGTGGTCTGCTTTCTACACATGTATTCCCTAAGCCCCCCGAGCAGTCGATTCATTGATCCTTTTTCTTTTATTTTTATCCTCGTCTAAAATTCTATAAATCCCCAAAGTAAGGCACATGCTTGGCATTTGGAAAGAAAGGATGGCTGGCCACTATGGCGGCTTAGTTGATTATTGCCTGGTGTGGTGGCCAGTGCACGTCGGTGCACTGTGAACATATTGAAGTCCCAAACTTATTGGAAAACAGCCTCACTCGAAGAAACGGTGTAAAGGTATAAGAAGGCGACAGAATGTCCAAGTAATAGCAGTATGTATTTCCAGGACAGGAAGCTGGAGTAACAAGGAACGGTTGGTCATGATGTTAGATGTGAGGCGGAAATCGAATGTATCCTCATGTATAATCACTGCTGATGGCACGTTATAGACGTGTAACAAGAAATATCAGCCCGGAATCTCTTCTTCATACCGTCCTGTGTTTTCGCTTTTGACCATCTGAGGTGCTGTCATGCATGATTCTGCGAAAGTCCGAAATAATCCACCTTAACGTATAAAGAATAAATAAAATGATGCCAGAAACAAAACCTATTTTTATCTTTGAAAGACAAGGTGGATTAGTCCCGCTAGTCCATTTACACCAGTCTCCCTGGTTCGTTTGTGTGTTAAAAATCATCTTACTTTAAAGCACAGCCTTCTTCAATCCAGTGTGTTCCTCATTCTGTGAGCAGTGAAGGTGGAAATTATTATCAGCACAGCCTGATGAACAGAGTTAAAAGAACTATTGTGCTAATTTGTTCTTGAACATTGGCCATACGTTATGGGAGTACCTCTGGAAAAATAACTGCCATTGTTATTCATATCACCTCATGCGGATAAGGCTACATTTTCCGTAACACGCCAGTGTGAGATAGATCGATGGATGGATAGATGGATAGATGGATGGATAGATAGATAGATAGATAGATAGATAGATAGATAATAAGCTGCCAAATTAGATACAATGTTGATTTGTTGCTTCACTGAAGAAGGGATTGAAATTTGAACAGCGCCTTCAACGTCACGCACCGATTGGGCCGCGCCACTTCTAAATTGCCCTTGCTGGCACCCACACAGAGTGGTTGACATTGATGTTTTAAAAAGAAGAAGGAAGACCTTTCATTTTATTAGGAGTAAAAATCTGTGTGTTTACAGAAATATTGTCCGTGTAGGAACGTGTCCTGTAGGAATCGCTTTTGTTTTCCTGGTGCAAACACAAGTTATGGGCTAATTAACCAATATGAAGTTCAAGTGCTTTTATTGTCATTTCAACCATATACAGCTGGGACAGTACACAGTGAAATGAAACAACGTTCATCTAGGACCACGGTGCTACACGAGACGACACAGAACTAAATAAGATCTACAAACCTTCTACATAAAGTGCACGTGCAGACGTGTGCTCAAAACACAGGACCGTACAACACTACTAAAACTGGACAATAGGTACAGTAAGTGACAGTGTAGTGCCGAACAGTACACAGTTCTAGTGTGGAAGTGTCTGATATAACAGGTAGTGCAGAAGATAGGTGCCAAGGAGTAACAAAATCATTTAAAAATGATATAAATGTAAACATAACATGCTATGACTGAGTATTCAGATCAGCAGATTTGCTTATACCAAATATGGACATAGCAGTTATTGTAGTAGCAGCCAGGTAAAGTAAACTTCTACAGTGCAAATGTTTGGGGGTCAGTGGTATTTTGGAGATGCACTTCAGGCCACGACGGAGCACTAATTTCAAAAGCGAGACAATTGTGCTCCAGCTTTTAATTACATAAAAAAAACAAAAAAAAAAACGTTCTCAACGTTGGTGCTCTTGTTCATGTGTACTAGCAGTCATTGTATAAAGCTTAAAAACAGCTCAAATGAGCCAAGCTTTAGTAGCCCACAGTTTACATGACTAACCTCGACGCACCTCCAGAAATAATTAGTAGCAATTATAGACATAATTTAAAATAAAATAAAATATGCAAATCACACTGGATTCCTGTTAGAGTGCACAATGCAGAGAATACTAGGAAGCTTTCTTATTCAAGGATTAAAATTGATCTCAACCAGTCAAAATATATATACACATATATATATTTATTATATATATTTATTATTATATATAAAACACATCACATTTCATTGTTACGCTTCAAGGAGGGAACGATAGCACATGCCTTCGTTATATTTAGCAATTTAACAATGCTGTTATGAATCACTCTTGGTGCGTCTTATTCAGCTCCCTAGCTCCCTAGGTGGTGAATCAGTATATTGTGTACACTAGTTCAGGCTCTGGTAAGGACCCTGGCTCACTGATGACTCAGTTTCTGGCGAGATGACCACGTACTCGCGTTATAAAACGTCACAGCTGGCGTTTATCGACAGCAGGCATGGCCAATATCTTTCAGATATAATTTATTCTTATGTTGTTTAATGTACATTATGAAAAATACTTTGATTGTTCTGCTACATATCCTTGCAGCATTTCAGCTGAATATTAATTATAATTGTTAACTAGAGCGATGTCTTTTATGCTTACGTTGAAATATAAAGCTTTTCCAAGCGTCTATTTAATTATATTTTATTATATTGATGTTTCGTGATATTAATCCATGTATCACAGAGAGCTACCTTTTATTGCCTTAGTTTGTGAAGTAACTGTTTGGTTCTGGTTCTTGAAGTTGGCTGAGAGTTCGTCCGCCATTTTTATTATTATTATTTTTTTTTAGAGCCTGAGAGGCTTCAGAAAATATGACGTCACTTCCAGTTTTTAGTGAGCGAACGTTCCAGTGCACTGGAAGGATTTTTGTGATTGAGACGGGCCTTAAAATGGCCGACTCACTGATCAGTGCCCTGACTACTGAACTAGGGAGCTGATTGAGATGCACCCTACGTGCAAGGGTTTATACGCGAATGCACTCTGCACTCACCGTGTCTAATAAGTGGTCCAGGCTTGTGCGGCACTCTGCAGCTTAGCTAAGTCAGGAGAGCAGTCGAGAACATGTATATCATCTCGGCTGTTACATCCGATATCGACACCGAGTTGTCTGCACCCTGCGATCTATCGACTCAGCACGGGTGGGCGGAACCGGATCAGGTCCTCCTTCACTCCATGGACTTTTTATTCTGCAGCAGTGGGTACTAGAGCAAATGGTTGGGTTTTCCGGTTTACTCACGTACATGTATTGAATTTCCCATAATATTTTTTCACGAGCATAAAGCCCAACAAATTGTAGCCCATGCATTTTATTTAGTAAATATAACCGGCAAGTATCTGTAAATGTAATAAACATGCTTTACCACTGCACATGTTCGTATAAAGTTGGTTAATCCATTGTTATCCGTGCTCTGTGGCAGTTTAAATGTTTTAACTGGCAACCGAGTCTGCATGTTACAGTAGGCTACAGACTGAAGTATCACCCATGTGCTGTTTACTGTAGATTATACTGTAGATTAGACACCGTGAAATATAAAACTGTTGTGTCCTATAGTGTATGTCTAGCTAGAAACCACAAACAAGAATACATACTGCCAGCGTTGGCGTAAAGGCCACTTGGATTGCAGCATGTTGGGTGAAGTATAGCCGTGGTGTGGTGTAAAATGTGCTCCAGATTGAATGAAGGCTAATTAAATTATGATAATAATCTGAAGTATTAATAGTTCACGACCTCACGGCGTCTCAGGCGACTCTGCGTTGGGCGTGGCCGTGACCCCAAGGTTGGAAACCCGTGGTGTACATTTGTGTTTGTGTGACTTAAACTTTTTTTTAGTCAATATGACAGATTTTCCATGCGGTAGATACACCAATGATTTATTTAATTGTTTTATTTATTTTTTTTTTTTCTGTACTAGTTGCACAGGAACACACGCACACACACACTTACACACACACAAAACAAAAGGTAAAGATAGATGGGTTTCGTTTTTGACAGGAAGCTGGCCAGTGGAGACCAGGGGGAATATGTTTATTTTTAGTTCCCTTTGCAGAGTGTGTGTCTTGGGAGCAAAGGGCACTGAGCTGTGGATGATTTCCTCCGTCAGCGCCATCTCCGTTTGCTTGGTATTCTGACGACCGTCTACCTCCGTCGCCCTCCATGCCCAGACAGCACCTTTGGAGATTTTACTTTCATACACAGCTGGTGCCCCGACGAAAATTTTTCAGAAGCCAGTGTCGTCCGAGAAGAGTGATTAATGATTCGCAGGAAGTGTTTTGTGACCGTGTGTGTGTGCGCAATAATAGAAAGAGGACTGAGACCGTGCTACCTTGTTTTTTTTTTGGTTTTTTTTGGTTTTTTTACTAAAAATGTTTTGGATTGGATAGGACTTCAGAAATCGTATCCAACAGTCTTTCTATGAGTAATAATCGATTTATTTCGATTACAATGTTATGTCCACGATGCCAATCGACCTGAAAAAACGGTCCCGAGATAGATTAATCGTCATAGCTCAGCAGCCAGTAAAGACCTATAAATCAATAATCCTGGAAAACCACCCTGCTGTACTCTTAGCGCTCCACCCTATGTGTGACCTTTTGCATCCTTCAGGAGTTTTGTTTGTGGTCCGTTAGTTCCCCGGCGTTCTGGGATGCTAATGCTAAGCAGCTTCTTAGAGGCACTGGGCTGCTAATCGTACATTCTCGGGGCATTTCACAAACCTCATAAGCACTCAGTAAGGTTTACTAGTAGATGACGGGTCTGCTGCAGAGCTGCGGGGGGAGAACACCAGAGCTCAGAGCCTCGGCAACCCCTCGCACAAATAGCACATGTCAACAGCGTGATTTCAAATCTGCACTTAATTAAGCAGGACAAACTGCAGAAAGCGTTCGCAGGAAAGCCAGAACCTCTGGTGACTTTTCAGATTAGTTTTAAAATGCAACTGTGGCGCAGGGACTTGCAGCGTGAAGAATCAAGCACTTTTCATAAGTCTGTCTTTTTGCACTCTTCCTGATCACTGTACCGAGCGGTTTCATTTGAGGTATGAATCTTTAAAGCACGTTATACTGTAGGGAGGATTTTATTTATTCATTTTTTTTGTTTTGTTTATTTTTGTTTCAGGGGGACGATGAAAGATTTAGGAACAGTTAAATAAATTAAATCGCAGATAATCTGATCATCAGTTCTATAAACGAATCTCTAATAAGACTAATAATAATTAATCATTTTAATTATATCGTGCTTTCTACAGTATATATGAGGCCGTCCGGGGGGTGGGTTTGGGGGAGGAGGGGGGATATACTTTGTCATGTCTACTTTAAGAAATTTTAAATTGTACCAAAAACAGCACGGAAATGATTTTCGTCTGTACAGACGACATTGGACAAAGATTTAAATGTTTAAATTGGCAAAAAAAAATCTATAAATTGGCCAACAGAAAACAAGTGAGGGAATTAATCAGCAGTTATTTCCCCATTAATGGGCCTCATTTATTAATTTTTTTATAATGTGTAAAAGTGTAATTTTTTAAATGGACTGAATTTGTTTGTATGCGTATGATGATCATCCATAACGTCCAAAGCACATACTCGATACACGTCTGCTTGTAGTGACGGCCATAAAACCACAGAAATATACGAACAGGAAGAAGGCTGAAACGGAAGTTATTTTGACTCACTGTGTCAATAAAAATATTTAATAATGTACAGGGTGTCCCAAAAGTCTCCATACATACATAGGGGACTATGTTTACCAGCACCATGTAGGTTGTGGATGTTCATGGACGTCCAACTCTTGGTCGGTCTGCAACACTTCCAGTCTTTTTGAAAGTCCATCACAACCTTGCGACAGCTTTCAATACATTCTTCTTTTGTCAAAGGCGTTCTTAAAGGCTATCTGGGGGAGAAGTCTGGTTAAGGCTCTGGGTTACTGATCAGAAGGTTGGGGGTTCAAGCCCCAGCGCTGCAAAGCTGCCACTGTTGGGCCCTTGAGCAAGGCACTTAACCCTGTCTGCTCCAGGGGCGCTGTATCATGGCTGACCCTGCGCTCTGACCCCAACTTCCTAACATGCTGGGGTATGTGAAGGAAAGAATTTCACTGTGCATATGTATACGTGATCAATAAAGACTTGTTATAATAATATCCGAAAGTTTTTGCGAATTTACAGGTTTTTATGAAATTTCTTGTGTAAATGCTCGTATGAACGATGCCCAATGTTACAGAACAGAGATCAGTTGCGTGAAGAGATGACGAGGAGGCTGGTGTTTGGAGTGACTTTTACCTCGGGTGATGAGACCGAGGCTGATGTGGATGAAGCCGCTAATCGAAGTGAGAACTCATTTCCCAACAGTTCTGTAAAAATTTGGCCGTAATGTTGTTAATCCATAAGTAGATTAGAAATGATATCAATGTAATTGTAGCTGAGGTGTCTTTCAGTGGAACAGTGGAACAGTGGAACTTCAGTGGAACTGGTGTCTTTCAGTGGAACCAAATCTTTAAATGCAATTTTCCCCATTTATACCTTTGGGAGAGTTTAAAATGCTAGACTTTTATTGTGATTGAGACACATGCAAAAGAGGAACGTATTTGAGTTCAGGAGAAGTTGTAGTTTGAGAACTATATTAAGTAGAAAATGTCCAAATTTGACCATGTGAAGAGTCTCCGCATGGATTTTAACATGTATTTAAAACAAAATTAACATCAGTCACTGTGAAAAGAAAGAAACGAACGAACGGATGGATGCATAGACGAAACAAAATGGCTACTTAGAAATCATGTAGAGATTTTCATGATGTCAAAGTAACACAAACACACAAGCATACGTCCCTAACACAATAATTAGGATACGACGATAGCAGGAAGGTTATTTAAAATTGATAAATGATAATTACTGCTGACATAAATATGTAAATGAAATAATTACCCACTCAGGTAAACACTTACATGTTTAGCTTACCAGTCAGTTGCAGGATGTGTCAATCTAAACGATTCGGCATACTGTAAATACACCGCAGGTTACTTCTCGCGGCGCTTCCTGCATCACGTTCACATAATCTTCCACTGTTGAACACCAGGACTTTTAAATCCCGCTCATTATTGTTACACAATTTGAAATAGAGATGCGTCAATACCAATTATCCCCCCCCCCCCCCCCCCGGCCGAGTACAAGTAAATGTGTTTTTGATATTCAATCAGTACGTTTACATGGACAACAATAATCCAATATTAACCGGATTAAGACGATACTCTGATTAAGAAACTAGCATGTAAACAGCAATTTTTTATTACCTTAATCCGACTAAAGTCATACTCGAAGTAAACAAATGGAATTAAGACGTGTGGGGTATTCCTGTTTTAGTCGCATTATGGAAGTGCGTTACAGATGTGTACACACCTTAATCACACTATTAACGTCGTGTGAGAGTTTTCACCGCATTTTGCGACAGGACACGTACACACACGGCAGAGCTCAACCGGTTGACGGCAAACAAGAGAGCACGGCCGCGTCCGAAACCACGTACTTACCTACTACAGTATATAGTAGGTGAAATACATGCATCTCGGCTACTATATAGTAGGTGTAATACACACATTTCGGCTAATATATAGCAGGTAAGTACGCGGTTTGGGACGCAGCCCACGGCTTCAAGCAGTCGTCTATTATCACGTATAGCATGACAAATAATTAGCTGCACTTGAAGCTTTTGTAAAATTAAAAATAAAAACACCCAAAACTGTATACGGTACCATAACGAAGACGAACTGTATGTCGATACGTGAAATTCTGGAGGGAACGTCAGACGGCGTGACTTGGGGACGTAATGACGTGTGCCATTAATCGATCTATGTTCTATAACGTAAAACGGGAACATGAAAGGAGTATTCTAAAAGCGACTCATGTGAACACCTTAATCAGAATACTGTCTTATTCAGAATAAGGTCAATAATTAGATTACTACTGTCCATGTAAACGTAGTCATTGATACCAATACTGATACCGAAATGAACACTTGGTATTAAGCATCATTTTGAGGGTCAGACCGCAGCAAATATGCCCACCTAATTGAGCACGGTTTCAGACTGATAACTAATCCCAGTATCAATACTGATGCATCCCAATTTCAAGAGAGCAAATCTGTCAAAACGTTTCATTTCTACCAAATCAGAAACATGGCACTACCCTGAGCCTCAGAGAGGCTCCAAAAGGTTGTTTCCTGCAAAATGCTGTGTGTAGTTGCTGAAACGTAAACACTCAGCTAGAATTTGTAGGTCTCCTGAACAATAATTTCAGAAAGCCCAGGATTTGACACAAATCTGACACGCTGACCTTAAAGCATAAAATGATGGTGCTTGCTTTCACATGCGGCAAGGTGAGGTGACATGTTTTGTTAGATGTAGGGTTTCTACAACTGTCCAACTCCAGCAGCCCTGATAACACAACTTGGAAATCTTTTTGAAGGAGCCGTTGAAGGAATAAAAGGAAATTGTGTCCTAAGCTGTCATTTTTAATTCACTGAACCGTGCAGCATACACCAACAAGGCACAAACTTTAAGTCGTTCATGTTCCCAGCGATGTTCGTACAGAACGTGTGGCTTTTTATCCAGCGGAATAACAACGCTTACTTTCGTGGTATACAAACATGTTTTTATGGCCTATAATTACGTTCTTTTACAATCGTGTTTAGCAGTAGATAACGAATTATTCCATTTTAATTAATGTGATCAATCCGTTTTAATTGTATAATCAGAGCAACAACTCAGCTAGATTAAATTTACAAATCCTCAAACAAAGGAAGAAAATAAAAACACCTAATCCATAAGCAAACTATCAGAAATTAAACATGAAACAACGCTAAAGAAAACAGCTCACCAGAAAAGGAGGGTTCTTCCGGGGCTCTGAGGTTTAATCGAACCAGAATCAGAACCGTGCTTTATTGTCCGAGTACACAGGTTTTGGACTCGGTTGTTGAGTCTTGTTTTTGCTTTGCTTCTGAACAGTACATATTACAATAAGATAACGAGGACAAGGACATGCACGGCACTGGTAATGTAGCACACATTGGCTATGAACTGACTATGAACTATTGCGAAAAAGAAGGATATTACACCGAGGAGAATTTTCCTTAGATCAATATTGCACACGACCGTCATTGCATCTTGAAGATAAAACACACTGCTCTCAGTGACGGTCATCGTTCATCGTGAATTTCAGAAGTCTGACTGCATGCAGAAACGTGCCTCGTGGTTTTGACGCACATTGATCCAAGTTCAAAATGCCTGGGTGTGATTGTTTTTTTTTTTTTTCTTAAATTTATTTATTTATAAAAATTTTTTTTGCTTGGCTTCCTGACCCTGGAGGAGAAACGGTCTGTAGAGGGGAGGGCTGAGTTTTTCAGCTAACCTTGTTGCTAATAGCATGCCAATCAAGCTTTAATTACTGAACATAGGCCTCGTATAAATAAGGGATTGGAAAACTAGCTTTTTGTTTCAAGACCTCCAATGATTAGAATAGATTAGGTTTGTGTTTAGGCAGATTATATGAAATCGATTAAAAAAAACAAACAACAATCTGTTCTGTGATGAATGCTAGATGCACTGCTGTTATTGATCAGCGTTTTACAGGCTGTATGTTTCTGGAACCACAAGTGTATTTTGCTGATACAGTACCAGAATACTGCTAATTTGGTTGGGCACATCGGCCTGATTGTGTGTGTGAGTTGGCGTGGCTGAGGTCCAAGGGAATTTTATTTTTATTGGAACAAACTTTGGTGCAGAGCAGTTAATTGTTCTTTTAATTAATTAAGTTTTTTTTTTTTTTTAAAGCTGAAGTAACAAATTTTTTTAAAAAATTGACAATCATGTACGTAAAAAAATGAGTGTTCAAAACTGTCTCCTGACCTCACTCAGATTCGCAACGGTAAGCTTATAGTGAGGTTTTATAATTTGAGCTGTCGGGTCGGATTTCGCAGGAAACGTGAGTCTGGCGTCATTCGCCTTCGCGTGGTTGCGTCACTTTCGCAAACAGAACTCGTACTGTATCGTGGGGGCTGAGGATGGTGGAGTGTTTGTAGCTTGCTTTTATAAGAATTGCTTAGAATTGAAACGTCATCTAGATGGCTGCTTAATCTCGATCGTTCTAAACACAATCAATCATCGCTGACATCTGGGGAATCAGCTGTTGTCAA